>NW_015971810.1:78941-262740 GCF_000732125.1 Scedosporium apiospermum
AATAAAATAATATAAGTATTATAGTTTACTAAACTATTTCTATAAATAGTAATAGTAAACTATAATTTACTAGAAGAGATTAACTTTAATAGAAGACTAGTATTTATTTTAAAATTTTAATAAAGCCTTTCTAATAGAATAGGAATTAACTATAAACTATCTATAGTATATCATCTAGAAATATAAGGATAAGTTAAACAAATAAACTAGATACTAAAAACATACCTAAAACATTATATTAACTAAAAATAAGATAATTAGGTATTATTATTACCCCTAGCCTAGAGGGCTTATAATACTAATATATTAGAAAGTATAAAGACTTTACTATTCTATATAAACTATAATATTAAACCTTAAGCTAGATTTAAACTAGTAGGAATCAAAACCTAAGTAGAGTAAGCTATCCTTATAGTAGACAAAATAAAAGAATTCTATAAATAACTAGTAAAGGAGCTATAGTTTATCTAGTAATAAATAAAATACTATATAGACTAGAAATAGGTTAAAGGACTAATTTTTAAAAGGGAAAGTAAGGTCTAGTTACTATAAAAAAAATTAGGAATTAGGGATTCCTAAATTAAAACTATATAATTAAGTAATAAGTTAGATTATAAGAAACTAGAACTATTCTAAGTTAAATAAAAAGTTTTAGAAGTTAATTATAAATTAGAACTACTAAAAGGAATAAAAAGATATTTAATTTTCTATATAGTACTACTTAAACTAGTATATAATAATATCCTTATAGAAGAATCTATAATAGTAGAGTTTAAAGAAGATATTTAAGAAGCTAAGAAAATCCTTAACTTAATAAATAATAATAATAGGAAGGTTAAGTATTTAGTTAAATAGAAAAATTTTAAATATAGTAAAAATACTTAGGAACCTATTAAATATTTAATAGGGAGCTAATAACTTTTTATTATATTCTACTAGAAGAACCTAAGTTAACTAAAGGACCTAAGTCTACAAAATCATTCCCTAAGCTTAGGGAGGACTAGTTAATAGGGTTAGAAACCCTAAAGGACTAAAGATCCTCTACTATATAAGACTCTTAGATAGAAAAGTAGATATTATTTTTTTTATCTAAGTCCTAGATCTCCTTCCTAAATATCTTAGAATTCTTTACTTTAATATTTTTCTTTATTTAGTAGATATATACTAAATAATTAACTACTATTAATAATTACATCTAAAGAATAAATAATACCTCCTTTACCTTAACCTCCTCCTTTTCTAGTTTCTTCTACTCTTATAGAAAATAGATAACTAAAGAAATAGTTAGTAACTAGAGAAATTTAAAAGAAAGTAGGAACTTATAAGTAAAAACTATAAAAACCCTATTATATAATCTACCCTATTATATATATTCTATATACTAGGAAGACCCTTTATTTATTATATACACCTTATTATTTTTAAAATAATATATATATAGTATTTTAGTCTTAATACCTAATAACTTAATTATATTAGCTAAGTTTAAATAATTATAAGAAGATTTAGAAAAAGCTCTATAAATATAATTAAGCATAGTAATAATTATAATAGAAATATTTTAGGAAAATAAGGAAGAACTTATAAGATAAGAAATTAATAAATAGAAAGTCTACTTATAAGTCTTTAAAGATAAAGACTAAAGGAGGGGAGATATTATATTATAGCTATATATAGCTAAAGGCTAGGTAGTTAAGACTAGTAGAAAAAGATAAACTATAGAAGTATACTAGATTATAAAAATGCTAGATTACCTATACTTATAATAATCTAGAAGTAATCTAGATTATATAGGATTATAGTAAGCTAAAGTAATCTAGGGAGAATTTGGAAGGGAAATATCTATATAAACTATGGTTTACTTTATGTATTTAGTTTATCTTTTAAGACTTTCTAGTAGTTAATTTAAGTATAACTATACTTTTATATTTGAATATATACTTCTTATTTATATCTTGTGAATACTGCTTGACTACCTTACTCTACTACTAATAGATAATATCTTAATCCTGTTACTAGTTGTATCTACCTGATATTGTTAATAGGCTAGTGTTAGGATTGTAATACTAAGTTTAAATAATTATAGGAAGATTTGGAAAAAGCTCTATAGGTATAGTTAGGTATAGTAATAATTATGATAGAAATATTTTAGGGAAAATAAGGAAGAACTTATAAGATAAGGAACTAATAAGTAGAAGGTCTACTTATAGGTCTTTAGAAATAAAGACTAAAGGAGGGGAGGTATTATATTATAGCTATATATAGCTAAGATAGAAGGCTAGGTAGTTAAGATTAGTAGAAAAGGATAAATTATAGAAGTATATAAGATTATAGGAATGTTAGATTACCTATACTTATGATAATCTAGGAGTGATCTAGATTGTATAGGATTATAGTAAGCTAAAGTAATCTNTGAATACTGCTTGACTACCTTACTCTACTACTAATAGATAATACTTTAATCCTATTACTAGTTGTATCTACTTAATACTGTTAATAGGCTAGTGTTAGGATTGTAATACTAAGTTTAAATAATTATAGGAAGATTTGGAAAAAGCTCTATAGGTATAGTTAGGTATAGTAATAATTATGATAGAAATATTTTAGGGAAAATAAGGAAGAACTTATAAGATAAGGAACTAATAAGTAGAAGGTCTACTTATAGGTCTTTAGAAATAAAGACTAAAGGAGGGGAGGTATTATATTATAGCTATATATAGCTAAGATAGAAGGCTAGGTAGTTAAGATTAGTAGAAAAGGATAAATTATAGAAGTATATAAGATTATAGGAATGTTAGATTACCTATACTTATGATAATCTAGGAGTGATCTAGATTGTATAGGATTATAGTAAGCTAAAGTAATCTAGGGAGAATTTGGAAGGGAAATATCTATATAAACTATGGTTTACTTTATGTATTTAGTTTATCTTTTAAGACTTTCTAGTAGTTAATTTAAGTATAACTATACTTTTATATTTGAATATATACTTCTTATTTATATCTTGTGAATACTGCTTGACTACCTTACTCTACTACTAATAGATAATATCTTAATCCTGTTACTAGTTGTATCTACCTGATATTGTTAATAGGCTAGTGTTAGGATTGTAATAGGGAATTGGGTATTTATTGGGGAGGGAGAAGTGGGAATTTTTTTTTCTTTTCTTTTTTTTGTTAGGTTAATGTTTAATATAATTGTGTTCTTTTTATTTTATTTATTTTATTTTAATATTTTTTCTTTAGCTAGAGAATCTTAGTTTACTTGCTCTGTTGAGGTTGTGATGTGTTTTGAGAGGTCTGGGGATGTCCTTGGCTGGCGTGAGGGGGTGAAGCTTAGAGAGGTTCTTGGTTCGAAACTGGTCGAGGATTTTTGCACTTTTTTTTTGGTTTTTTCTTCTTCTCCTGCTTTCTTTCCCTCGCGTTGGGGAATTTCTGACACCATGGCCCTCTTTGCTGTCGCTAGCTTGCATTTATCGTCTATTTATGATTTATTTACTTATTCGTTTATATATTTATTTTAGTTTATTTTATTTTATTTTATACTCGGCTTATTGGTATCTCGATCGCACGCAACATCTAGAATGCTAGGGTTTAAAATAGTTATGGTGTTGTGTTGACTAGATAATCTGGAAAGCATGCCTCGGGTGGTACGGTTATATTGCGCTGATATTGGAGTATATTAAAACGAGATCTAGGATGTAGACTACGAAGTATGTTAAGGGATATGACAGGGATTTGATTAGATTGCTGAGAGAGCAACGAAAGGAATAGTGAGGAGTTGATATTTAAGGCTGTATTATTGAAACATTGCCCTTGAAGAATAATCTAGACACTTTGCGTATTGTCCTCGAAGTAAAGAGATAGTCTTAGAAATTATCCTCGTGGGGAGGGATAATGAGAATGTTAATACCGGTATCTATGTCTCCTAATTAAATTGATTGTTATTATTATCCTTGCTCTGAAGTTCGAGGTTGGCTGGAGACTTAGCCCTGGGATGTCAGATGAATGTATCCCTGTGCGGTGTGCATTGTTGACCTCACAGCATAAGTCAAGTAGCGGACCCACCAAGCCAGCCCTATAGATGAAATCGAAAAAAGGTGGGTTGACTGGAATGGGAATGGACTGTGCTAAGTGGAAATGATTGGATAGCTTTTTTCTGAATGCGATGCATGACTACTGCATTGGACTATAATCGATGGTAGGGTGCGATTGAATTTGACTAGGGACTGCGAGTTGATATGTGGAGAGGTCTTTTGTTATTATAGGCTGCCTACTTCATACATTATATAGTATTACAAAGTCAATTAAATTTGACAAGGGGCACTGTGACGGTGAAAAGGGGGGCATTGGCGAAAAGGGGGACGTTCTCAAGATTCCGCGAGAATGGGGGCGGAAGAATATTGTTCCTTGCCATGGGCCATGGCCATGGTTATTTCTTTTCTTTCCTTTCCTCATGGGGGAGGATCAAGTCCTCCAACAAGTTTCTCAAGTTCTTCAAGCATGATAGTTATTAGTTCTTCTTTCAATTTGACTTCATTGTTATCATTTCTCATGGATCATCTTGTGTGGTGACTCCGGACAATTCCTCTATTGTTTTGTGTGTGTAAGTGTCCCCTATTTGACACTTTCATGATCTCTGGCTTCCCCCTATTTGGAAGCCTCCTTTGGTTGCGATACGGCCCTATTCCCGTTGATTAACCATTCCGACGTCCGATTTCCATTCCTGCCAGAAGAACTGCAGCACTTCTTCCAGGAACTATTCTTGACCATTTTGACCAACTGTTTCTTTCCTTGTTCTTGTGGTGAGGGGGCAGGCTGCACTGCTCCGTCTCAATATCATCCTCTAATTGGGGCAAGATTCAATACCTTCAAAGAACCAGAAAACAACCTTAAGTCTGCTGAAGCTGCCCTTACCAAAGAGGCTATGAAAGCTGGCTACAGCCTCTGTATTATCAAGAAATATTCCAATAGCAACATATCAGAGATATGTCTTCGAGGAGGATATCAGAGAGGAAGAAGATACTAGAGAGGAAGAAGATACTAGAGAGGAAGAGAATACTAGAAAGGAAGAGAGTACTATAGAGGAATATTAGCTAGATCGAGATTTTTTTTGTAACCTATAGTTTGAAGATATCATGGATGCCATCGTGCAGGAAGACTTTGAGAATATTAATGGGAAATAAAAGGTTAGAGTAGAGGTACTTAGTCTTGTATGTATAGAAGTATGTAGTATTTGGTTCCTTTCCTCTTCTGGAATAGTCTGGGTTTAGTGGCCACGATTGGGGAAAAGTGGCCATGATTATAGACGGGCCCTAAATTAATCCTTGAAATGCCATGGCTTAATGTAAAAACAATCGGATGAGAAGGGTGATGGTACATCATACCCCGGCCAATGACCCCTGGCAAATCGCGAGACAGGATGAAGATAAACTAAACTACATTGATCAAGCGACTCCAGGCGTACCATGGTTGCCTTATCTGGAGAATCCCCTGCAGCGCTGATCTAGATCATTAGCGTCTCGGGCGCATCAGTCTCCGGTGTCTGCTCCCGCCTGTGCGGTAGCAGAGGTGCGATATCCTTCGCATTTTGGTGGTATGGATGTAACCCTGGCGGTAGCCAGACTCGCACAAAGTGCGCCATTTGCCCCAATAACGCCTCTGAATCCTTACCGATGTAGCATCACTAAAATCCTTCAGTCAAACGGGACAATCCTTCGAAAGATGGGTAATTCTCCCCCTTGCACCAACTGACGGAACTACTCCCGATGGCGGAGGAAAATTGACATTAGAAGCAAAGGGTGTCTGTCGTCTCACTCATGGCTATAAATGTATGTCCTGTTCTTTCCAAGTCTCACAATTCACCTTGGACACAAGGCCGTCTTCACTCCCTGGCCTGTACCGTACAGGAAGTAATACCTGCTGTCGTGTCTTTCTACAATGCGGCTCTCCTCCTTAGTCGCGGTGCTCTTGCCACCAGCGTGGGCTCGTGCCTATCCCACCGACTCTTCATCAGACGGCGCGCTTCAAGCTTTCCCAGACATCAACTATGGCGCCCCGATCATTGGTGGGGGTGAGCAAATCACGGATCCTGCCGAGCTGGAGATTCTTCATGCTCGGCACGCAGACGTGCTGAGGAGATTGAAAGCCGGCGAAGGTTATTCGTTGGAAAATACCACCCTCTTCGATTCTCCAGGTCTGGATAAGCGGGTTCCGATCCTCGGTATGGCGGGCGTCACGATCTTAGGCGCAATCCCGGGACTCAGCACAGCAATGCAACGATTGTATGGCTTCTTACTCGGAGATCCACTTGGTCCATGGGCGTCCAAGAACAACTGTCGAGTTGAATTCCACACAAAGGGAGGAGGAAATGAAGAAACCTCGGTTTTGGGCAGGAATAACAACCCAAGGCAGGAGTTCCTGAACAAGTAAGCCCCCCCCCCCCCAATACGCATCTTAAGAAAAGAAAAAGAAAGAACTCAAGAATCAAGTCTGATCTCTTTATTTTTAATCATTTAGTACCGGTTGGAACAACCCGACGTCAACGGGCCCGCCAATACTGTTTTTCCGCACGGATTCTGTAGGTCTGCTCAGTCTACAGTACACTGCCACAAATCAAGTTGCTTGGAGTGGCATCGAAGACACCAAAAAATGTTACTTTACCGGCTTGTGCTACCCTCAGATCGTGATCTACCGACAAGAATACGAGCTAGTCTTGAACACGTGGCGTAAGTTCATCCCATGGGTCTTTCGCCATGCTACTCTCCCTACCTTTTCACCCGATCAATCCAATCCCGCTTTATCTTTACAGCCCTGGCTAATGCGGACGCTATCGAAGAATCCGAGGGCGACAGTACTACGTGTCAATATAGCAAAGGGAAGAACTGCAAAGGCTTGTGTAAAACAGGTATAAGTAGTGAAGGGGCAGGCGGTAACCGCTGGGGAGGCTCGTGTGGCGTCCTTTGCATCGATCAGGTAGTGACGGACATCGAGAGGCCAGAGGACTGGACGGAACGGCCAAGGCCCAAGGGAAAGATACTAATCGCCGGAGATTCCATCTCCCATGGGATGCAAGATGACTGGACGTGGCGTTATCGCCTTGACAGATGGCGTACGTACCCTTTATTAGCTACCCTTCTCGTTTTTCTCTCCTCTGGACTGACCTCTCTTCTCTCATGAAGTCCAAAGCAACTATTTCAAGTATGAGTTCGTTGGTCCTTGGGTTGGTACCTACGGTATCCCGGATATCGAAGCAGCACAGCCTCGTGCTCCTCTATTCCCGGAGGAGACACCGCCTTCGACGTTCAGACGAGGCGACTACGCTTTTACTGGAGATGACATACCATTCATTGACAGCGGCCATGGGGCCTTTTGGGGCCGGCAGGCGAAGGAAAGCGTGAGAGAAGTGTACCACTGGATAAGGACTTATGAAGCCGACTACCTGCTGGTCCTTTTAGGCTTCAACGACCTAGGGTGGTTCGTCAGCGGGCCTGAAGGCCTGATAATGGATATGGGAACGCTGGTGAAGAACGCACGCGAGGCCAACCCCAAGATCAACATACTCGTCGGTAACGTCGTCCACCGCACTCACATCAATGGCCGCGACGACCTGCCAGTGAAAACGGATAGGTATAACCAGATCCTTCGCGAACACCTGCCCACTTGGTTTGATTGGAACTCCCCAATCCGCTATGTCGATGTTGCAGGTCTATACAACTGTCATCCTAACAGCTGTCCTGATGGCTACGATGGATTGCATCCCAATGCATTCGGTGAATGGGCCATTGCAAAAGCCTTTGCTGATGTCCTACAGCATGACTTCCATTTTCATGGCGAACCGCTTAACATTCCATCTCGAGTTGATACAAGACCTGTTTCTGCTCCTTTGGGCGTCAAAATCGTGCCACGTCCTGAAGGGCTCCTAACTACCTGGGATACTGTTAAGAATGCGCGAGGCTACGAGATACGCACGCGTCTTGAGGGTGCCCAAGAATGGTGGTCGTCAGGTGAGGTTTACCCCAAGACGACAGCTAGCTTCAATACTTGGGTTCTCAATGGTCAAACTTGGGAAGTCCAGGTCCGCACTAAGGGCGATAACGATGACAGGTCGGAATGGTCCCTATCAAGAACAGCCACGGTCGCCGCCCTGACGGCGCCGCCACCGGCCAATATCATTGTTAACCCTGAAGGCGGAGACGGTGTTGTAGTCACCTGGGATTCGGTGACCGGCTACGATGTAGACCGCTACAGTATTTACCTATGGGATCGCGATACCGAAGGGTCATGGACCGGCGTTTACCCCTGCAGGGGCACGAGGTGGTCCATCGGCGGGCTGGTACCTGGCCACCGCTACTCTGTTTGGGTGGCCACTCACGCCACCATCCCCCACGGCACTCTAAGCAACGTGCCCGAGGCTCCGGGCGGTCTCCCAGGCACTGGTCGGGATGTTTACATAGGGGGAGGGCGACCTCCGCAGCCGTCATCTTTTACTTCCGAGTCCATAGATGCTACCACTATCCGTCTGAACTGGAACCACGCTGGGGGTATCTCAGGCTACGCCATTTACAGTCGTAACATTCACGATGGCCAAGGGCTCAAGCTAGACGGCACAACCACAGACGCTTCGTACCTGTTGGGAATCCAGTTTCCCGGTATTTGGAACTTCGAATACTGTGTGGCAGCTTTCAATGGGAACCTCGAGAGTACCCGCGTTTGCACGATCCCGGCTGTTTGCTGTGGTCATAGCAAGCGTGATCTGGTCACCGGAAATGTGACAGTTCCCGCCGGCTTTGTTGATACTGCCCATGTTACTGCTCAAATGCAACATGCTGTACTAGGCCAAGTACATGATATGTACATGAAGCTATCTGCAGGGCTAGGGACAATGATGGGTAACTTCTCCACACTCGGTGTCCCACCCCCATACTAATGTTACATAAATGTTACATACCTTTTGGCCTATCCCCTTAAAGGTGGGACGATATAATATAATAGGATCCTCATCATAACTAGGCTTATCTAGTAGTGAATGTATGAGTGGGGCCTCTAATCGGTGTACCTTCTATTTCATGTCTCCTCTATTAGAACTCTCACTAGTATTCACTCTATCACCCTAGATGCCCTGTCAGTACCTCAGCGCCTGTTGGAGCAGTTCTGGCCTCTCCCGAGGCACAAAGCCTGCGTCCCTGTTGTTGGTAGACCCTGGTTCCATACCCTACTATCCCTACCCCCTGTTAGTAGCCTGCCTATACTTAGAGGGGAGGCTAGGGACGAAACCATAGCGCGCAGACTCCGCTCCATCGCGCCAGCGAGCAAGAGGAGCCCGCGGCCCCGGCAGCTCAGAGCCTCGTCGCCGGCGATCCGGCTAAAACGTAGGGGGGTGCTGAAAGCGGGGGGAGGGGTTGGGCTTCGATCCCAACACCGAGGTCGAGCAGGGATCAAGTGCGATACGTGACACGCTCTTCGAGACGGAACCGGATGAGAGAAAGTGGGGCGGTCGGGTGCGGTCGAGGCGACGGTAAAGGACGGAGCTTTGGTGGGTGCTGAAACGCACGAATCCGTGGAGGTTGATGAGGAGGGCAAGACGGAGGACCAGAAGGAGAAGCGGAGGGGTTTACTGAGGAAGTACGATGAGTCAAAAGTAATGAGAGAAACTAGTGACTCTTTGGCGGAGGTGGATTGTACTGGGGTAGGTTTATCAAAATGGCTAGATGTCGTCGGTGGGTATCGGGAGCCCCTCAAACGTGCTCAGTCGTGCACTTCGGTATTGAATATTTCGGGTAGGGGGCGGTGGGAATTTGGACAGACCATCCATCCAGTGCTAAGGTAGTCTAGTAAAGGGAGCGGAAAGGGCAGGAGATTGGGTATAAACTGGTAAATTGAAGCTGCGTCAACGATGCCTCGATCATCGACATTTCTTTCATGTTTGGTGTTTTATCATGATTTAGTCCCCACCTTCTCCGAGCGTAGAAAAGCCTTTACGACATCTTCTTTTGACGGCTTACACGTCACACAGACGCCAGAGTCCTTAAAATCCTGGGCGAGGACGGCGATACGATCCCAGACAGCATGCGCTTCCAGGTCCTCGCGGGTTTCGATTCTGGGGTGGTAGGCCAGTCTCACTTCCTTCAGCGGCACCCCGCGAGAGGTCGCATGGTTGATGAAACCCTTGATCCACGCTTCTTCGGCCTCTTGAAAGATGTCGGGAGCGTTGAGCTCGCGGGAAATGTCATCAGACGTAAAGGTCCACGTGAAAATCCGGAGGCGAGGCGCCAAGAGCCCAGCATGGGTTTCCGCCCTGTTGCCCGTGGCCCAGCGGGATAGGTTCAGTACTTCGAGATTCTCGAGCCCCGTCAGGTCGAAACCTCCAAGGCCCTCTAGGGAGGTCTTCCCAATGTGAAGTCTCCGCAAGTGCGTCTTGTGTCTTGTCAAGATGGGCATCAACCCCCCTAGCCCAAATGGGAGCTGGGGCGAGGCATCGTCGGTATTGGGCTTAAGGGTTAAATACCCTATTTGCGCGGGCCAGGAAAGCAGGCGGCGTACGACTTCAAGTTCTGCCGCCCGATCTTCTACACTCAGACTTTGGGAAGAGGTGAGCGGCTTCTAGATGGCGTTTTGTTTGGGGGAGGGAGGGGGGCGCAGTTAGACGTAGATGATAAATGGACCGAAACTACCAACGCAGACGCAAGGACGGGGATAGCATACCTCGTGAGGGGTATCCCCCGTATACCCAACAGATTCCTCACTTTCTTCTATCCGATGCAGGCCTAGGTATCCTAGGTTAGGAGCACTGGAAAATAATTCGCGTATGGGGCCTCGTGCAGGCTCCGTCTTTCGTCCAAAATGGTAACACATGACGGTCCTCAGGCTGGGTTTTTGAGCCACAGCTACTCGAAGGACTCCCCATATCTCCCGGTAGTCATCTAGGTAGCCATACAACAATAAGGTCCTAACCCTCGCGAGAAGAGGAATAATTTCGAGGGTTGCTTCGATGTCGTTAGCGTCGTTCTCGTGAAGGGTAGATGCAGGGAACGGTCGGCCTAGGTTGTTTTGCTCTGGATCAACGCTGGGCAAGCGACGACGGGCTTCCACTGATATCGCAAGCTGAAAGCAATGTTCCCGAAGATGAGGATTCTCTTTGAAACTTCGCCCCAGCTTCCGAAGAGCGCCTGTGCCATCGAGGCTAGACGACTCATCCAGAGGATGACGGGACACTCCAACCCGCAGAGACAGCCTTGAATACATGAATGGTACGACTAGGCGGTTCATGCGTCGGCACGTCTGGGCGGCGACGGCGAACTGCTTGTAATCGTCGGCGGTAAATGAGGACGTTCCCTGGTTTGATGGCAGCGCCATGGATACGATAGCTAGTAAAAGTTCGCCCGGTAGGCCGACGAGGCCGCCCGGATTCTTGGGCATACAGGGAGAGGGGAAGCGTGTAGCCACACTCGCGTCTCCGTGCACGCTCGGAAGCGTTCGGATGTCTGAGGCCATTGCGGCCGGTAAGTCGGGCAACCCGCGGTCTCCTAAATGCGATGTACGATGTAATATGAGTTTGAATGCGGACCTGATGATCCGATAAGTCAACTGGGCGTGCCTGGCTACTTTATATCCTAACTTTCTAGCCCCAAACACCCGTGCAGGAGATACCTATGCCCCAAAATGTGCGTGCGATACAGTAGCTCTGAATAGTCCTCTAGAAGCAGCGACGCTTCGTTCGTCCCCGTCAGAACAAGGGCCCTATACTGTCTTACGTTTCAAGGTGGATAAAGCTCGTGAGAGTAAACAGTACTGATTCTATTATTTTGGACTTGGGTCGACTCTAATGAGAGGCCTAATACCGAGCATGTTAAGCTCTACTACTGCACAAAGATCAACCTTGGCGCAGCCAGTGTCGGAACCACAGGGAGGCTGCATTTTTGGCCCTTTCCATCCCTTTTCTCTCCCCATCTCTCTGTGGGTCGCCTCTTATGGCAAAGCCATGATGGAGTCCAGGAAAGTACTGGTAATCAAATGGAACGCCAGCCTTGGGCAATGCCTCTTGGCTGTATGCCTTCAACTCCTCACTAAACATGTGATCAAACTCTGGCGCTAAAATCTGTGTCGGAACATTGACACTTGCTATCTCTTGTTTTGTGATCATTGACGGATGGGCAGTAGAAATGCAATCAACAAGGTTCCGGCCCCTGGCACCAAGTTGAAGGACTGCCCACCCGCCGCCATAGCAGTACCCAATAGCTCCAATGCGAGAATATGACGGCCTTAAAGATTCTGCGAATCGGACAATCTCTGGCTCTCGGACAGCCTTCGAGTTCCGTCCAAGGAATGCGCCCAAATCAAGCTGCTTGTATTGGGTCTCATCCGAGAGGATGGTAGCCGGTAGAACCTCTCCACCAAAACTACAGGGTAGAAAGTTGCGGGTCAGATATCCCATTCGTCGTGTCTTTCGTTTTTGTGAAAGACTCACCAGTCAGGCACATAGGCAGTGGCACCAACCTCCTCAGCAAAGTGATCGGCGAGGATCCTTACATTTTCAAATGTCCAACCATAGAGGTCATGGATCACTATGAGGGCTACATCTTCATTGGAGCCTGTGACGTAACAATTGAGCCCGGCGACGTTATCGTCCCGGCCTTTAGCCTTGGCCTCCCACTGAAAGCCCCTCAGGCAACAGTCGGCCATCGCAATAATGGGGAAGCGAGAGAACAATAGTATGAGAAGTTTTGGCAAAGTGCTTGCTGATAAAGAGCGAGAGAATCTTAGTACAAGGCTCCTCAGCTTTCTACGTGTGGAGGGGTCTTGACAGGGGCAAATCTATGTTATCATACTAATTTTATACTGGAATATTTTCCCCAAGAAAAGGTGATATCCTATGCTGTCGGTACGAGCAGTATTCTCGGCGAACCTCCCCGTCGAGAGTAGTATTACTCGTATTACCCTAATACTATCCGCCGTCCGGGATCGGTTCTCGGCAGAGTTGGAAGAATCTAATCATCGAGTCCCCCCACAACATGACCTGTATGAATTCCCCGAGCAGGCTGCAAACCACGGAGCAATGGACGCAATTCCACCGAACACTCAAAATGCAACAAGTTAGCAGGCATGGATCGGGCAACTAGAGGCCGAGGCAACGCTAGGCCATTCGGAATGCAGTCCGACTCAAGAACGGAAACGGATTCTGATCCCCGTACCAACGCTATTCCCGCCCGCCCCACCACCGCCAAGCTTGAGTGGTTTAGGCGAGGAATGGAGACTCTGGTCTAATTGGCTTTCGGGTCATTACTAGTGATTTAATTTACTACGGTTTTTTTCCTTTTTTTTTTTTTTTTTTTTTTTTTTTTTTTTTTGCTGTGTGTGGCGTTCCCCGAACAAAGATGCCGTCTGTATGTCTGTATGCAAGGTCGATAGATCCCTCGTTTTGATTCAGAGTACTTCAGGGTCTTTAGTTGGGTTGCATCAAGGCCGACGAGCGCCTCTGAGATCTTAATACGGCTTAGAGTCTTCCGTTGATACTTGAGATGTTCATTGCATCGGGGTTAAAGTACAAATGTACATTGTATCATTAAAAACACAATAGAACACCCCTCGCTACATGCGCCTCCATATTGCCGGCGTATCGCTCCAGACCTTCTCCCATGAACCGCGGCACAGCTCAAGCTCTGCTCGTGAGCTTGTTCAATCTCCAGTACCCAGGCACGTACCCCGCGACAAGCCCCCGGACGATTCTTGACAATAGCTCTAGCCCGTATTTCCGCAAAGCATTTTCGCCCCTACTAGACACGCCTACCCAATCAACCATCGCATATGATTCATGTAGAGCAAGCTCAACAAAGGCATCACCCAAATCTGAGTACGAAACAGCCATGCTGACCGATTCAGTACTGATTTCCATACCAGAGGGCTCGTCTTCAACAAGAGCAGATGGTTGCACCAGCAAAAGCGACAAGAGATGCGGCGAAGCCTGGAATAGAGCTGTAGCCTGCAGAAGATCTATATACGGATGATAGAATGCTGTCTTGAGAAGCCAGAGGATGAGAGCTGGCTCTTGTGCGGCAAAGCGATCGTTCCATGTCGAGGATGATAATAGAATTAGCCGCGGAGGTTTCCATCCCTCTGGGCAACACGACCTTAAGTCGTTGAGCGCCTCAAGAATAGATTTGGCGAGGTCCTGCAGCACATGGCAACCGGGGATATTTCTGTTCTCTCCCAGTGCACATATGATGACGTCGGCCTCTTGTATACAAGCGCGTACAGTCGTCGTGTCGGTGAGTTGTCCTTCCTGGATATGAAGGTTCGAATAAGAGTCGAGCTCAGGTATCAGTCGAAACAGCTTGGATCTTGAGCGGACCATGAGCCTTAGCTCGGGGCGGGGATGCTCAGTTGCTTTGCGTTTGATAAAAGAACGAATTGTAGCGCTACCCGTGCCGCCAGTTGCTCCAAAAACGGCGATTCGTCGTGGTAGAGCTGTGATAGCCATGTTTAAAGCGAGTGAGATTAAATGGCAAAATTTGCAGAGTCTTACACCGAATTAAAACTCAAGGGGATCAATACATTATTATATATGTCATGAGTGGTTTCAACTAATAGCGGTGGGGCCTCTCAAGCGAGCACTGTTTATGTTAGGGAACCAAGCCTCGGTATCTGGCTCGGATCAACTTCCGCTCAGGGCTTTCCGAATGCATTAGACCAAACGGGGTGCAACCGGTTATTCCCACCACTGGTTTAATTGCTGTAATGCCACACACTACTTGAATGAAACTGTCCTGGTGGCTCTCGCCTCTAGGAATTGGTCAACTTGGGTCCTGGTTGTGTTGAAAAGACATGAGTGGAAATATATAGAAATCTGAGCTCCCCTACGATGGCTCTAACTGTGCCATGAAATTGAATCAGCGTATGTACCGCTTATTCTCGCAGGAAGACGTTCATCGAGTGTCTTCCGACGATATCAGGTTTCTATGTCACACGTCGACTGGGAACAAACGGACGGAGAGAATAATGATTAGGATAGTCATTCTTTCTTACTGATAAAAGGGGGGATTCTTTTATTCAACAGTCTTGAACGTGTACCCTAAGCCCGTCGACAGTATGTATCTTGGCCTGACTATTAATGAATGGCGTCCGCTCCCAATCCGAAGCCAGTCCAGCCATCGAATTCGGCGATAAACTTGACTGCCGCTTTCTGATAGAACCCGTCTTGAGATCCTCTCAACTCCTCCACGGCCTTCAAGGCTCGGACCACCTTCGGCCAGTGTATGTCATTAGACCACTTGCTCTCCAAAGCGCGCTTGAAAATATCATCCCAACTGGTTAGGTCTGTCTTGAAAGATTTGATTGTATCGGGGCCAAAACCCGGCCGTAACTGCGCGAGATAAACCAAAATCGTGTACAGCCCAAACTGCTTCAGGACGGGAATCCGGTGCTGCCCCGGCATTAGAGGGAGTAAGATGCGGAGAGCGTGACCGACCGTTAAAACATGAGCGAGGTAGAAATCCAAGCCACCTTCTGCGTTTATCGCGCTGACCGCAAGTGTGGCAGCCGTCTGCAACCACTCTGTAAGCTGCTTAGTTGCGTCTTCAACCACCAAGGCGTTCCAGTGCTCCAGAACCTCCGCCTCAAATTGGTCGAGCAACGTGAAAATATTGGCAAAACCTAGATGCTGCGAATAGCTCTCAAAGCGGTGGTCGTTACGGAGACTTTCCAAAACCTCTGCCAGGCTGGTGGTTTTGTAAGTTGAGTTATCAGGCGGCAGAATGTCTAGATACCTATGTGTCTTATCATACTCGGTGCAACCTAGGCTCAATGCCTCGGTGATGACTTCCTTGCTCTCAAACTCGTAGCCATAGGCCAGGTGGATAAACGGATGACCAACTAAAACGACTGGTTAACACTTGACACAAGTCTAGAAGTAGACCTACGGAGGGTTTCACGTGCGTCCACCAGAAAAGCCGTTGATTAGCGGCTCCGACCCAGAGTAAATGTAGTCTTCGACGACCTTGCCCCAATTTCCGCCATTCTTCTCTACTTCAGAGTCAAAGTAGTCGACATATGCGGCGGTGTATCTGCAGATATTCTCTTAAAAATTCTGGTCGTAAGACAAAATATCGAACAAATAGCGTGGACCCACTGCTTTTGGCCTAGGTACTTCCTCCAGTTTTGGCGTGAAATGGCGTTCCTCAGCACGCCGCCATCAACAGAAGTGAGGTTTGGCGAATCAGCCGCATATATCTCCTCTAATTTGGAACTGCTAGCTCCCATGACGTAGGAAGATCCCAGAGCCTGAATTGAATTTCGCGCGTTAACTCTCCAAAGACCCGTTAAGCCGGTGACGTCGAGTATACCGAGTCTTACGTGAGGTATATGGTTGTGGAAAAGCAGTCTCGGTTCACGGAGTACTGCATGAGATGCGTGATTCTCTCGAAGGAGTCTGTCAAGTGTTTTGGCAGGACCATCCTTCCGATCGGTCAATCGATATACAGGTGCCTTGTTGAGGGTGTCGGGTGACTTGTCGGGTCGAGATGTCATGGTGAAGTTGTCGATGGTCGTAGAGGTTCGTCCGAAAGCGTAGGAAGGGCCGCGAAAATAAGCTCATGTGCGTACAAGTCATTTATGCCAGTGAACAGGTAAGCAAAACTGGAGACTCCTCTCCTTATGTTCCTCTTTCTTCCTTCGTGATTTGCCTTGCAGAGACAATTCCCTGCCGGCGCGTCCGCGTGCACGGGTGCAGCTCGGAATCTCACCCGAATGACCGAGTTGTCCGCCTGGTAGCGCCTAAAGCAATACCTTGGTTCTTTACACTAAACTCCCTTTACGCCTCAAGATTTGTCTGGACAACACGTCATAATGGCAGCAACATGGGTAATTGATGAGTTGGTCTCCATCTTTCCGTCACGGAATACGCTTCCCGGCAACTTTCCGGTAATGTTCAAAGTTGTATTACCCCGGACTTTTGACCCCGGACTTTTGGGAAGTGCCGACCACCGATCTACATAGTAGAGACAGAGAACTCCGGCCATAGATCGAAGCCCAAGCCCCACTTTGAATTAAGATGGATAAGGCTAGTACGCTTTCATTGTTGCGGGGATAACTCCACGTAGAGGATGCGGCGTGTGTGGGGACTGCATGCAATGTGTGCCCAGGGGAAAAGCGGAGACGTGCCCCCGCCGCCCCCGCCGCGAAAGGGCTTGGGGAGTCTTGCTCCACGCCCAGAGCTTCGGTACAACCTTGCAAACGAACAACATCGCGTACGATCACTGACCTGACAGCACCCGAGGCGATACATCATGATTGCGGTCCATGATTCACACTTTCTTTGAAAGACGTCAAGTAGTTGCTATACGACTTGACCAAATACTTTACAATGTCTTCAATACGTGATGACAGCCTCCACTTACCCCAAAGGCTTCCCTTACAACATGTGTCTCACCACGAAACAGGAGCAGTCGAAGCGGCACAGGCGCCCATAGAACAGAGAAGTGTTCCGTCTCGAAGGCGACAAAAGATCAGTCTTGCATGCGAGGAATGCCGTGCCAGGAAAATTCGATGCGATGGACTCCGCCCTCAGTGCACCGCGTGTAAGCAGCGACGTATAATTGAGCGGCCCTGCACATACCTAAGTGAACCTTCAAAACTCTCCGGAAATAAGCGGTACGTCGTATTTTTAATCAACCAGAGAAATCAAAGGAAAAAGAAGGGCAAAGAAGATCGTGTCTCATCAGTTTACGCAGGGTAATACAATCTCTCCACGATCGCTTGGCCTTTCTGGAGTCCAGGTTGCAGCGTGAGACAGAATCACGCGCATCATCAGGCTACACCCCATCTATAAACGAGCCGCAGGAGGATGGACAACTTTCAACCCAAGTGTTACGCCCACCTAACAACACCGATCCATCTTCGCACCAGTTTCTCCAATGCGACACAGACTCGACAGTGTACGATCCTACGCGAGGGTTGCCACACTCGAATATGCTGACGCCTTCGGAAAGTCCAAACGACGATATAATAATGTCTGGAGAGAACCCGTCTTTCCAAGACTCCGGTTCCGCAATAAACGCCGTATGTGTAGAAAACCTGGAAACGGACGCAGTTACAGAGACCAACAGCGAATTCTACGGCGAGCCTTCGGCGGCCTCACTACTCTCCGACATACAGGATCATTGCCATCAGTCATCCAGGCCAAGAGGAGTTTCGAGCCTCCATCATTCCACCCGACCCATCCACCCACCCAGACGCAACCTCTCTACCGGTTATTCGTCGAACAAAGATGACTACCATCTCCCTCCTCGCCACGTGGCCGATGATCTACTTGATCTGTATCAGACAAGGGTGCAAAGCATATATCCATTTCTACACTGGCCAACGTTCATGGCGGCGTACAACCGCCTTTGGCTATCTGATTCTGATGTTCGAAGCATGCCTCGTCCCACCGGAGTAGGCATTGGGGCCCCTGACTGTTCTGTACCCGTCTTTTACAGCGCTCTAAACGCGGCTTTTGCCCTGGCCGCCCAGTTTATGAGTGGGTCGGCTCAGCAACGTGAAGCGAGATCTGCCCCGTTCGTTCGACGGGCTAGGCATCTCATGCACCTGGATTTCTTGGATAAGGCGGACCTTTCCCTGGTGCAGGCATTACTGATATTGGCACGTTACCTTCAGAACACTCGCCTCTCCACCCGCTGCTGGAACGTGGTGGGAATCGCGCTTCGTATGGCTCAAGGTTTAGGCCTGCACCTGGAAAAGGATGGCGATACGACATCACCGTTAGAAAAGGAAATGAGACGGCGCGTGTGGCATAGCTGCACTTGTCTTGATACGCATGATGTACCTCCCTCATGGAGCCCGTCGCTGTTCTTTTCTGACCCATCTTACCACATAAAGGGTCTTGGCTATGTTGACGGGTCGACCGTGCTCGAACTCACACATGGTCGAGGTTCCGCTTCCAACCTCACCAGACAAGGAAATTTCCGCTCCGGTTTTGATAGGAAACGAGCACCATGACAGAAATGTTTGTACGACAAATTTTCTCTCCCAAGCCGTGAAACTAAACAATATTCTCAACTGTATTTTGGGACAATTATATAACCCTTGGAAAGAACTTGAGGCCAGCAACTGGACTACAGGTGTCGATGAAGGGTACTACGCCCATCAGGTTTCCTCTATCATTCGACTTGATCACGATCTGGATTTATTCGAGGCCGAGTTACCAGAGACACTGCGTTGGCCAGCAACAGGTGGCACGCTTCCTAGCAGTGGTACTCTTCTACATCAGCAACATACCTTGCGAACAAGGTGAGAGAGGCGGATACGACATGTCGCCTGGGCCAGCTAACTATTCCTATTTCGAACCTTGTACTAATGTCTACTAGGTTTCTCCACATACGTGTGCTCCTCTATCGCCCTCTACTTGTACAGCTATGTTGGAAGATTAATGCTCAGGAAAAGGAAAAGACCCCTTCACAGGTCAAACCCAAATATTATCATTCGCGCGACGCAAACAAGCTCCACGCGGCCTTTTCTGAGAAGTGCTCTGTCGAATGCATCGAGACTGCGCAGACTCTGATTGATCATATCAGTACCACCTCAGACACAACTTACAGTGGGTCACCATGGTACCGGTTCTACTGTATAGTATATGTACCTGTAATATTTGTTCGGCCCCTAGTGTTAACACTGGCTAGATCTCTATCATGCAGCCATGGTGGTGATATTGGCAGATCATTGTTTGCCGCATTTGCCACATGTCAGCCATGGCAGTCTTTGCAAATCCTGGCGGACCTGTGAAGACTTCCTTCGTCGAATGTCAGAGCATGATCCTGAAATCTCGCGATATTTTCATGGACTAGACAAGGTCTCGAGATTCGTCAAATCCGTTTCTAGCCGTATGTCACTCCACTCCTACCCCCGCCCCTAGCATTTTCTACCCTATCTGGGGATGACTCTGACATGTATTTGAAACCGGCAGGGGTGACAAATAACTCGATAGAGGCAAGCGCTACGACGTACGAAGGGCAGCAGGAGTTTATCATGGATTACATTACGAATGCTTATCTAGACCCAACTATTGTGCTCGGTCTTGAAGGACCCCACTTCGGTATGCACACACAGTCTAGTGGTATTGTGTTGGAACCCGTTTTGTGTGACAGCCAGCTTGGGGCTCTTACAGAATTGAACGTGAACACAGGGGGCTTCTAGAATATCTAAAGGGGACCAACAAGCAAATTCTATTTCGGACTTGTTCGTTGCACAGTTGACATGTTTACGAAGGCGCTAGTAGAGGTTACGGCCTTTATACACCGGTCAACCTTTGTCCTTAAGCATAGGAGGAAAAGAGTCTCTGTTTGAGGTAGAAGCGCCTGGGTTCCCTTGCACGCCGGCTATTATGATCGTAACCTTGTGTATTTTACAGAGTACTCCATGCTCTTTTGGACTGCTGGTAGGTGTGCGAGCAAATCGTGGCAATATATGGTTTACCAGCGTGGAGAAAGAATCAATGATAATATTGATGGTAGGAGCGGAGCAGCAAAACCTGTTTCCATACATGAAGTCCTGAATTGAAGGCTACCAAGGTAAATTTCCGAATATATAGCATGTAGAGTCTTCTGGTCACAAAAACTTATATGTGTGTTTTTCTATTCCATATCCGTAGACAGAAATGAAACATGCTTCGCTGCCAGCATGAGCTCTTCTGGGGTCTCGCACGCCGCGAAAATAAACCGATCAGGCCTCAAGACTATGAAGCGTCTGTTTTCCGACTCCTTAATTAACCGCTCGGGATCGTAGTACGGGGGCTTTGGTCGTCCGATGCAGAGGCTTTCGTCTGCTGCAAATTCGTCGGCCGTGGCCAAGCGGTACGGAGCATTTCCACCGAACGAAGCCTGGCAAAGTGGAGGTTCCGTAGTATGGATAATGAATGTCGCTCCCTCTGACCGGACAACACCACGAGATGCTTCATCTATGCTAGATATAGCCTCCCGGACCGCCGTGACATCTTTAGGGCCCTCGAGAAGCACAACAACCTGGAAGAGCGCCTTCTTGTCCTCGGAGAAAATGACGTCGTCGGTAAACTGTACCTTTTCTTTCCCGTCCAACCTCATGCAATAAACCTGAGGGAAGTATTTCCTACCCGCCATCGCAGGCAAAAACACCATGCCCCTGGACGGTTCCCATTGATACTTAACCATGCCGTTCCTCCGATTACCTTGCTCCAACCAGCGCCTCCAGCTTGGCACCAATTGCACAGCCCATAGATACCAGTCACGAAAAAAGTCTCTGATTGGACTGGCAGTGGTCAAGTAAGTGCCGTTCTCTATCGTCGCCGCGAGAGACTTGTCCAGCTGCTGTTTCCTCTCGGCGAACCAGCCGTTGAGCAACAGCTGACAGTCGGCACCGTCTCTGGCTCCGGCACGCTCTTGACGCGCCATTACAACAAGCCTCCAGGCGAGCGAGATGGCGTCTCTGAACCCGGACGTTATGCCTTGGCCGCCGAAAGGCGGGAAGACGTGAGCCGCATCCCCACATAGGATGACGCGCCCCCGCGCCCATTGGTTGCAACTCTTGGCGGCGAATTTAAAAGGTCGTGATCGGAGGACCTCGATGCAATCTCGGGGATACTGTACCTCAGTTGAAGCTGGAAGACCATATCTTGTGCCTGGATGCGTGATGTAAGGAAAGACAACTTGGCGGATCTTGTCTGGAGTTGACATGAGGTGACCATCTTCTCCAGGAAGAACGAGGAATTCAAAACGCCAAAGCCGATCTTCGCGCAGTCCAAAGCGGCCACATACCGCTGGGCGCTTTGGGTTGCAGAGAAAGCGAAAGTCGGTTGGGAAGAACAAATCGTAGACTTGTTGCGGAGTGTAGCCCATTTCCCACAGAGGGAAATCAGGATGTGACTCTGGTGTAGGGAGCGCCAGCTTCCAATTCAAGGCCACCCATGTTTCCTCATACGAATTCGCTGAGACGTGTTCCATCCGAATTCCCAACGGCTCGAGATACTGTTTTCTTGTGAAGCCCGTTTTCCCGTCCGCCCCAACAAGATATTTGCCCCGGATCTGTGTTTGTTTCCCTGATGCATCGAGATAAATTGCGCACACCGAATCGCTGTCTTCGGAAATGGATATGACGGTTGAGTTCAAACGCAAGTCGGAGGTAGGATACCCATTAAGTCGAGCTCTCAAGTGTTTTTCTAGGACCGGCTGCTTGTGGCACATAAAGCCTGGATGTCCGGTACCGCCTTCGGTCTGTAGACAGGTATGTAAGAAGAGAGCTAAGAGGACTCTATGGAGAAAGGGGACCCGTGACTGACTGTATTGTAGTCCATGACGGTAAACGGACGGGTGCTAAGGTCGCTATGTACGCCACCCACAAACCTAAACTTGCCCATACCTTAGGAAGAAGTTAGCGTGGAAGCGAAAGGGGTTGCGTAGTCTCGTATGAAGCTCACATTCTCCAATATCTGTGAAAATCTTATCGTAGATGCCACACGCCTGTAGTTGGCGGATGCCATCCTCGTCAAGCGCTATTCCACGTGGGTCACTCGTTATATGTGGCTCCCGCTCAAGGACAACGTTTGCAATGCCGTACCGCCCGAGAAGGGTGGAAAGCAGGGCCCCGGTTGGCCCGCATCCGCTAATAATGATATCGGTTTCCTCCATAGCGACGTTTGATAAGCGGAGTCACCCGTGAGGAACTAGATGCAATGCATGAGAAGGAAAAAAAAATCGCTTCTTACAGAGACTATTTATAATGCAAAGGACCTAGCGAGAGGTTTATGCTACTTGAAATACCGATGGTCAGCTCGAAGGAGCATAAGCCAGCTTCCCCATGGGGTTGGAGGGCAATGGAGGCCCAGCACGCACAGACGCTTGACAACAGTCGGGAATCGGGATCCAGGAAATGTGGGGGGTGTACGGGGGAATTTTGCGGGGAGCACTTGAGCAAGAATTTTGCGGGGAGCCAGAAGTTTGTGGGGGAGGTCGGCGGGGGAAAAGTGTTTGCGGGGCGACTGCAACCCTCGGAAAGCCAGTGGGGCCATCCGCATACTGTACATCCCTTCTAACGGTGGAAGAGCTGCACGGCCGTACTAATGCCTCACAATGTTGTCGGCCGCTGAGTAAGAGGTTCACGAGTGTCAGGCATACTCGAGCCTCGGAATTGCCGGAGGCGAGGGGGAGTGAATGAGAAAGTATGTACCAACGAATCGCTAGTAGACATGCTGTTCAACTGCTGTTCTGGGGCCGTTTATGCTACTGGTAGGATTCCATAGATGCTAACTACAATATGTCTATAATCCGAATAGAGTACAATTGGAACTTAAAGAGCTATTTCACATTAGTCGCCCATAATGTCGTCCCAAATTCCATTATTCGTCGTCCACGCCGCTGCAAAATCTGCATCAAGAGTTGAGAGGTCCACGTAGTTTAACAGTCCGCCCAAACTTTCCCAAGTCCATGGCCCATTCCCGGATGGCATCTGATCGTCCGTTCCGACCTCGGCATGAATTAGCTGCGCTTGAGACATTGGTATACTCTGGGTGGGCTGTGGAGGTTCTGCATGTTGTTCGAGCCCAGGCTCCGGCTCCGGCTCCTGACCACTCCGTCCACTCTTCGTTCTCAGTGCCTCTGCCCTTGCAGTTCTCGCCTTCCGTAGCAACTTCCGCACAGGTCTCCAGAGCGGCCCTTTCTTCGCATCAGCAATAGTAGCTCCCATAGGCGGTAGCTCGGCGTTGACAACTCGCCACGCGCGCTCGACGAGATCGCCGTCTACCTCCACGCATAACTCCGCGAGAGCCACGGCCAACGGGTGCCACTGTACATATCCATCGAACCACCAGCGGAAATGGGGGCTCGAAGGGTCGCGCTTTAAAAGGGCTGTAAGCTCGAGGATGGAGATGGCAGTGAGAAGAATTGTGGGGCGGGAGATCCGGGGAACTTGGAGACAGGGGCCTGAAGGCGGGGGACGCTGGAACGGGTATTGCAGAGAGAGCCAGACCTTGAGGACAATGATGCGGACTACTGTTGGTGTGAGGCGAGCTATGGCGTACACTTGGGCTGTAGTAGTTGCCGGATTTGCGGTGGAGCAGCTGTTAGTATTGACCGCGGAGGGGAGTGGTGGCACAGAAGGCGAAGGAGATTCGAAAGGGGGGACGAAGAGGGATTCGAGATGCCTGGCTTGACTGAGAATGGAGTCCTCGCTTAGCGGGGTGGGGCCGGGGGGTAAGGCCGCTAAAAAGGGAATCGGGCCCGCACTCTCCACGCTGAGGCTGAGAAGCGGCGGATGCTTAACGGCCCCAAAAAAGCCAGAGCCCATAGCCATTCCCAAGAAGAAGGAGACATCGGAGGGTCCTGCCTTCGAGGCTGGCTGCTCGCACGACTCTGGCCCAAAGTCGGCATCGTCGATGTTGGTTGGTGGTTGAGTGTCGTAGGAGCCCTGAGGGATTGAGGCATCAGAGCCGCGATCTTCAGCAGCACGAATATCGAGGATGATGAGGGCCCACCACAAACGGCGGCGGAGCTCAGTCTCAAAAGGGGTGAGGGCAGTATCGATAGGCCTCTCACGATGAAGGGAGAAGGCTCTGGCAAGTCGTATGGCCAGGGCCAGGAGCGCCCAGGAGCGCCGGCTTGCGTCGTGGGAGCGAAGGATGGCCTGAGGGTTGAGCTGTCAGCCCAGCATCGGATACCTGAGGTGGTAAGACTGTGATAAGGGTGAACATACGATGTAGAGAGTCAGGGACTGTAGGGACTTCAAGTCGTCGCTGTTGAGGTAATCTGCTTTATTTAGAGCTCGCTCAGTGTTGTGTTTATAACGTTCGACAAGGACAGCTCTATCTTCGCCAAGGCGGGCGAGGCATTCGTCGGGTGATAAGGAAGTGACAGCGCCAAAGTACATGGCGAAGAAGAGAGCCTCAGTCGCGTGAGTGATTGGCCTTGAATTTGCTGACGCTGCAAAGGAGTTGAGCTCTAAGCTTGTCGTCTGGCGATGGAGTATCTTGAGGACCGGATCTATATTTCTGAAGTAAACATCGCACAAGAAAGATATGTGATCCTTAGAGGGATGTCGTGCGTCATCTGAACCCGTGGTATTCGGAGGACTGAAAATCAACTCTGAGCATAATCCCGGCGTTGAATGGCTTTGTGCCTGGCACTCTGGTCTTGTCCAAGAATCTTCATCCGAGTCGCCACAATCAGAGTGCTGGCCCAGAGCTTGTCTGATTCCTTCCACCTCATGACAGAGATTGGACCAGAACTCAGCACAGAGATATTTCGAAGGAGGCGTCGCCGATTCAAAATTTCTTCCGGGAGCATTACACCTGTCCTCGATGATCCGCCCCCGTTCGTACATGCTTGATTAGATGTCGAATGTTCCCCGGGGTTCGAACCGACAAATAAATCGGCTCCACCACCATTGTTGGCTGTGGCGGCCTCAAGTTGGCTAAAGATGTTCTCGATGCGGTCCACACGACTAGACAGGTCACTCTTTGCACCTCTCCTATTCGGTTTATATCGTTTTCGAGCTGGGAAGACGCAGTGCAGTGACGAGCTAGCGCATTGTAGGCAAATAGGATCAGTTTTATCGCATTTAATCTTTCTCTGCCGGCAATTTGAGCAACTAAGAGATTTCCCGCCAGAATCCTGGTTTCGTCGTAGGGGGGCACTCATGCTGGCAGTTGATGCTCGGGCTAACTAGCAGGTATCAGCGCTCTCTACGTACCTGATATTAGAATCTGTAGCTGGCGTATAAAGACGCGCATAGAGAAGAGTACAGTTACGTCGTTAGAAGATGACTTACCCGTTATTCTTCTTCGTTGTAGTAGAAAGGTAGACTTCTTTATTGTTTATTTATTAAGAATTATTCAAAAGGGTAAATTAGGGAGTGCGGGGACCCAGGCTAACGACGGCGCCGCAGGAAAACATAGGATTTGCTTTGAAACACGTGACGGGACGTCCTATTACTACGCTATTGTTATGGAACAGCTATCAAGTTAGGCTTGTTGGAGCTTCTCGGGTTAATTTATTCTGCTTCAACTGCTCCAGGATTCTGTCGCGGTTCCAGTTATCCTGCAAACCATGGAAGCAGTCCGACCACTCCCTTAATGCAACTAGGAGTCCCGGCCGTCGCAAGACCGTCAATTATCCAAAGCATGGCGGTTATAACCGTCGTGCCCCCGAGCGTCAGGTTCCTCCTGCCCACTCAGTCGATTATGAACCATGATGCAATGTTTCCCACCATGGAACAGACCTGAGAGGCGATGGCGATCTTTAAGCTCTCTGAAGTAGAATAACCCACGAGTTGGATGTAATGCAGATTATACGATAGCACAAAATAGACGCCACTAAGCGCTTGTATAATAAGTGGTGCAGCAGCGACCATGGTGCGGCGTAGGTTCGACTTGCGGAAGCATTCCATGTAGGGGACTTCTCAAATTTCGTTACGGCTTTCCTCAAGAGCTATCTTGATAAAGGCGATGCGTTTTTCAACCTCCTCAGCTGTCAGACGAAACCGCTTGAGAGTGTGAATGGCTTTTTGATCCTTGTTTTGAGTCAAGAGCCGCCAGGGAGATCTCTTTTGCCGTCAGTAAAATAGCACCGAGTAGAAAGTAGATCACAGAGACACACTCTGGCATAAAGGGGAGCAAAATAGTAGCAATCCCCGTCATAGCGTATTGCCCAACAAATGCCCCACGGTATGCCCATCGACCGGGCTGGTTTCCTTGACAGTTTATGATCAAGTAGACCATGAAAGAGCCCAATATGAACGAAAAGGGGCCTGCTGCGGTCAGAATACCACGGAGCGCGAGCGGTGCAATTTCACCAAGGTGAAAGTAACCGAGGTCAGAGCACCGACGGCAAATCCGTTCAGGAACTTTCCTCCAAAGAGGAGTTGGTTCGTCCTTGCGACGGTTTCGAGTGTGATGCCGACAAACAAGACAACGTAGGAAATTCGAATCATCGGTTTCCGCCCGATCTTGTCCGGGATAAAACCGGCGGCAAAATTCCCAATTATAACATCAAGGATTAGCAGGCACAAATAAATACATGGCAAGGGCATACTTACGCGGCCACGGGTCCTCCACTGTACGCAGACTGCCATTTCGCGGGAAGGACGTAGTTGCCCTCGTAAGGTGAGCCGAAGGCTTTGCGAAATTGTGGGATACTGAGAACAAAACCACCGGCCTGGTTATCGAAAGCTGTCACCAGGAAAACCCAGATGCAATAAAAACACCAGACTACCGTCCAGGGATGTCTTATCGCAGCCTGACGGACTGTCTCTTCGTGGTCTTCCTGGTTAGCCAAGTGACCAATCTGACTGGTGTGAATATCACCTGTCTCGAGCTGAACGTCAGTTGGTTTGTCGTTGGGCGCAGAGTGATATGCCATGACCTGCTAGATCTTGCAACAGAAAGGGGAATAGAAGGAGATTATGATAGGAGCGGTGAGTGGTTGCGAGATCGTGACAGATAAGTGAAGTTATAAAACTCCGTCGCCAAGAGGAGTTTAGGGTTGCCATTGCCGAGCTGAGCTTACAGATCTGATTCCGCATGAAGGAGGCGTAGAGTGCGGGGAGACCCCATGGGGATGGGTCTGGTGAGCATGAACTGGAATTAGTCTGCAAGGTGCAACGTCTGCATGTCCCAAGGATGTACCACGGATGTCCCACATTTCCCCGACATGCCCCGCACATGCCCCGCATCTCCACAGACGCCGGAGGGGTTTTGTGGGGAAATGAGGGGGTTCAATGTTGCCACATAAAAAATTGCGAAATCAGGTTCCCGAGATCCATGATTGCTCTACCCTTCAACTTTGTTCGTCCTTCTCGAGCACCTACTATGGCACCCTTTTCCGTTATGTTCCGAGGAGCTCAATTTGTTGGTATAACTGGGTCTGCATGGCTATCCGGTAGGTGAAAGAGTGATTGTCGTTAGAAGAACAGCTGACTTGCTGACACTTGCGCGGTCAAGGAAACATAGCCAGTATCTCTCTAATCACCGTTCCTTCGCTCCGGTCCTCAACCACCAAAGATGGGGTGCCTGCTGCGACTCTCGCTAAGCAATGGCGATATATCTATGAAACGGGAAAGTCCCAGAACCCCCCCATCGCACTCGCGACGACCTTCGCATACCTCTACCTCGCCTGGTCGGCTCGCCGTGTCGGAGGCAAGAACCAGATGCTGCTTTATAGTTTTGCGGCAGCATCCACAATTGCCATCGTACCTTTCACACTGCTTATAATGCAACCCACTATCCGAAGACTGAGCTGGAAAGCGGAAGGTCCAGCTAATGCTCCATTGGACCGATCTGACGAGGATGAGATTGATAAGCTACTTGTGAAGTGGTCAAATCTCAATCAGGCTCGAGGGCTTCTGCCCCTGATGGGCACTATCTTCGCCTTGGCTGCTGCATTGTAATATAGCTTACCAGAAACTACATAGAAACGATAAAGTAACTGTTACGGAGACCTAGACCCTCGCTATAGTATTATGTTACTAGGGGTCTATACCTGGCCCTACCCTACCTTCTCCCTCGCATCGGAAGCCTTTCGCTCTGAAGGAGGAGATACTTGAGCTTTGGTTACATGATAGACTCGCTGCTGGCCTTGTGACCCTTTGTAGTTGCGCCGCTCCTTATTTTCCCTCCTTATTATAGAGGAAAGAAAAAGAGGAAAACGAGACAGATACGCGTTATATATGCCGGATTATTTACCGCTGGGTCTATAATCTGTCCGCAACACTTATTAGTGGGACTCCTTCTTGATCTTCGCAGGTGACTGCAAAAGTCCTTGATGGCCTGTGTCCCGTCTTGGCTAGTAGGCGCGGGCACCCATGCCGTCCCAAGTGAGAGACTGGCCATGGTGGACTCCAATACGACGGACTGGCTCCCCGCTCGTTGCGCATGTGTTGTGCTACTTTGGAGACTCGTTGTAGAAAACCGGACTTTCTTCTTTTCCGAGCCCGAAATCGCCCGGGAAACAATCGAAGATGTTGCCATGCAGCCTTTTTGCACAGGAATCGCCGGCCGGAGTACCACTTCATCCCATTGCCGCGACTCTCCCTCATCATCCAAATCAGCAGCTTTTTTATGAGAAACCATCAATCGAAAGTGCAACTTCCAGAGAATCTCCTCTTCTTTATCTCTGGGAACTATAGTTGTCGATGGAGGAAGAATTTGGAATCCAACATCATGGATTCCCGGACACGCACATGTGATGGTTGCTCTCAGCGCCTCGAATATGCTTGCCGATAGGTCCCGGACAATCTTGGGTAGTCTGCTGTGCGATCGACGTCGTCTTTCGGGCTCCAGATCGGTGCTGGATTTGGTGAGAGGCTCCAGGTTGAAGACGCCGTCGCGAATTCTTGTTAATATAGCAACTCTTCCATTCGCCTACAGTAATTATTAAGGGTTGCAAGAATAGTAGCGAAGCAGTCTGTGATTCACGGATAACAGGTCGACTAAAAGGCTTGAAACATTAGGTTTGCCTCCTCCTTGCCTATCACGTTGCCAACTGTAGGGTCCCAGATAATATGAAGACGTTGTTGTATAAAGAAAGGAAAAGTTATCTGGAAAGGAGAGACTTGGCTGAATACACCAGTTCGCAGATCCGTCGGGCTGGGTTTGCCAGCGTTGACCAGGCAATTTGCACATATCCACGCGGTGCAGTGACAGGTTATGCGGATAGACAAGCGGTGTATCCCGAGGGCACAAAGAGAAAAGAAAAAAAGAAAAAGGAAAAAAAAAGACAAAAGAAAGGAAAAGCGGGAAAAAAAAAAAAAAAAAAAAAAAAAAAAAAAGAAGAGTCAAATCCAGTTGAATCGCCACTGTCAACAAACACACCCATACATGTGATGGAAAACGCTCGCTGGCCTTCCCCGACGCAATATCTAGACGCACAGTCCAACACACAGGAAATCGCAACGCAGACCGTCAAGTCTTCTCGAAGACTTAAAAGGCGTAGTCTATTATGCAGCATTAATATGACTTTTGTCGTATGTTATTCGGTGAAATAACGTCGGGAAGACCTGTATCAAAGGCCTCCAGTTTGCTAGCATACGGCGTCATAGGTTGACGGGTCTGCGAATGACGCGTTGATCGAGTTGTCCTTAAACACTTCTACCAGGCTCGTTGCTGCACCTGTTAGTACGGCAACCAGCTCGGCATTTTGATGGACTTACTATTTGGGTTGTACGACGGCCAACCGAAATCCTTTAATCCCCGGCGCGGATTCTTAATAAATGCAACCCACGCCTCCTGCAGGTAATCTTGGGCTTGAAGTTCGTATGGTTCTGGGTCGCGCTGCCGAACGTTATTGATTGTGCCAAATACCAACGCAACCTCGGCTAAGTAAATGTTAGCCCTGGAGAAGAACGAATGGTTTGGAATTGACTTGCCCCCGTGATAAGCTTTCATCCAGTCGTAAACAACGAGTGAAGGAAATTCACCGAAATATCGGTACCTCCAAGATGGGACGTTATGGGACGCCCATGCGCTATAAAGGTTAGTCGGCTAAGTATCAGGCGCAGCAGCAGGAGCACTTACTTAGCTTCCATAGCAGTAGGACAATTGTACCAGTACGTAGTCAAGAAGTCGTTGATGGTCTGATTGGCAGGCCCCTCTGGCGTGAAGTTGGTCAGGGCATTGCCCTCCTTGTCGGTCAAGCCCCTCAGAGCAGGCTGGAGGGATTAGCGAAACGTTAACGAACGGTCTCCCAGTTGACTTGCTCACTCACAATTTTGGCAAACTTTCCCGCCGCAGCAAGCGAAAGATACGTGTCCTGACTAAAGACGGTAACATTGTCTATAGTAGGGAGCGTCGCAGCTACGCCGATGGGGTTCAGGTCCTCTGGGCTTAAAGTCCTTTTCAGTGTAAAGCTGTCAATCTCTTGCATGCATGTAAGCTCTTCTGTCGAGTTACTTGACCGGCAGCCGACTTTTTCGGCAAGATTAGTCCACTCAGCAGTATCGTCAGGAATTGGAGGCATCGTCAAGGCTTGTCCGCTCTGCATAATGAACCCTTGCACTATAGGATCATTGGGATAGGCGAAGGCATATATGCTCGTGCTTATTGAACCAGCTGACTGCCCACCAAGTACCATGCGTTTCGGATCACCCCCAAAGGCGGCAATGTTGTCTCGCAGCCACTCAACTGCGAGTCTCAAGTCCCGTATGCCTGCATTCTTTTCAGGTAGCGCGGGCGAATTTGCGAATCCGAAGATGTTCATTCGGTAGCTAAACTTTTGTTAGCTTTGTCTATAGCATTGCAGGCGTTCCTTGACTTGCTTGATCGATACAACCATGATATCCGGATGGGCCTTGACCAGGTTGTGTCCATTATAAACTGTTCCTTCGTCAGTAAATAGCCCCGCGCAAGAACTGTGGGCGGCTTACAGGGAACAGAAGACGACCCTTCCGTAAATCCGCCTCCATACATGAACACGAAGACTGGCTTCAATCGTCTCGAAGGCTCAGCCGAACCCCAGATATTTAGCGTAAGACAATCCTCGGACTCTCCTGTAGTTGGGGTAAGAGAAGTTGCGCCGGCTACGGCCGTGCGCTGCTGATAACAGGATAGACCAAACTCCGTAGCGTCGATCACCCCTTTCGCCTTCTCTTTGATCGGTTGCGGCGGTTTGAACCTCAGCGAGCCCAAAGGTGGCTGGGCATAAGGGATTCCCAGGAACGCGCGTGTCGCAGCGTCGGGATAATAGCCCCGTACCGTGCCCGAAGTTGTGTCGATGATGGGGCCTTTGGCGCACGCCACCGCCGACACGATTAGGCAAAGAATAGATGTTAAGCGATGTACAGTTGAAATCGCCATTTTCTCGTTTGTTTCGAAAGAGCTGTCAGGATTCAGATGGCTTCACATCTAGAGGTTGGAAGTTGGGACTGGAATTTGGGATTGTCCTCCAGGAATATTTATAACAGGCGTGGAGCTCCAGGGAAGGAACTGACTGGCATCGGCTTACGGCAAAAAAAGCCTTGCCGGAGGAAATATCAGAGAAACCCGGAAAGAGTTCAAAGATTTCCCTTCGTCTTACGGCGGCGGCGGAGGTGTCGATCAGTACTCAGGATCACTCCGCCCCCTGAAGCAATTTTACTCGTTCGGGGCATGAAGCCTACCTCAGTCTCTCGGAATTAAAAAAAAATTCTTGACTAGTACGACAAATACGACTGAGAATGACGCGCAATTGATCCTAACCGAGAAGTTGGGCCCAGCATGGAATTCTTCAACGGGAACGATGTAGTTGATCGCCGGTCTTGGCCACAAAATTTTCCCGATTAGGCAAGTGGGAAGAATTGAATCGTCGAGAAATCATGCTGCCGTAGTCAGCAAATTCAATCTCACAACGGAACGGCGAATCTGAAAGACCCCGATGTCTCCAGACATTATACTACCTCAGGTAAAGTCGTCTTGCGGAATGGGCACATGTTCGAAACAGGAGTCGCAACGCCGACTTAACACTTAAGGAGCATTCGCTCTGTTGTTAAGGGATGCTTCGATTGAGGATGTGCCAGAGCACCTTCGCCAACATGAAGTTGAACATGAGCATGTTCAAGAACGGCACGCGTATAACCTCGGTCAACCAGAGTGGCATCAGCAAAAACAGTACAAACATCCCGTCAGGATTCTCGGGGTTTCTGCACTTGCGGATCAAAACTAAAGAGGCTTACGGTGTGGCGTTCATGGATAGAGAGACGTTCGAATCTCCTTGGTGGTTATTACCGACTTTTAACTATTGCCTTGGCCATAGCAAATTAGATGCATTTAATCCACCGGTTTTGGGCAATGATGTTAATTGGCACCAGATGTCTCTGGCAGGAATTATGGAGACAGTTAGCCATCTGTGCGGTTGGAATACCAGGTTCTGGATTCCTCCATGCTACAAGACAAGATTAGACGCAAAACATGCCCATTGAGAAGAAGCGTGCTCTCAAGAATTTTGGAGACGGGCCATCAGTACCTAATGATACTTTATTGACATGGCCAAAATCGCAAGTATCAGAGGCACTTCCAGGTATATAGGAAGTCAACAGAGCTATCGCCTACTCCCACACAGTATAGGGCTTACGAAGGGACAAACAGAGTTCTACGCGTATGATTTTCATGGGTTTGACCCCCGACCATAGCATTGCTCAGTCTGTCAATTCCGAATTTTCCGGCCCCGTCCGGGTTGCTGATGTGGGTGCCTGGACTCCACTCATTGAAGGCGAAGTTCAGCACCTTCCATGTCTCCCGCTCGATACCCTTTTTCCTTCTTGGTACACAGTTCAAGCTCGCCGTATGTGGCTTATCCTGTAAGCCCACTCAAATTTTCATCTTTTTGCCTTCTCAGATATTCCCATTTCGCAGTACGGACACCTATACGGTTGCCTAGTCTGGGCTTATCTAACCCCGTCACCCGCCGCTATGGGTCTCGCGTCAGATGCTCTCTATTTTGCTCTTCATCCGAACCAGCTAAGGGCGATAATTCAATGGTATGTCTAGATCCGTATACAGAATTCCTGCACACGTTGCACGACTGGCGAAGCTTACTGACCAGTGCTCATTATTCCTGGTAGGAAACTGGGCCACCGTCCTATACACGAGAGAAAAGAAAGCCACGAGTCCGCAACAGCCAAAGTCTGCTTCGAGTTCCTGGATAAGACCGGTCAGCTTTAGCTCAGTCGTCAAGGAGCTACACCCTGAGCTACTATTGCCCGTGTGTGTGTTCTACCTGATACTGCGTGGCCTTGATACCATTGAGGACGATACCTCGATCCCTCTCGACACAAAGGAGCCGCTTCTTCGAGACTTTAAAGATTACCTGGATCAGGATGGCTGGACCTTTACCGGTAATCGCCCGGAAGAAAAGGACCGCCAATTATTGGTGCAGTTCGACAACGTCATTACCGAGTTTAGGAATACGAAACCAGCCTACCAAGCAATCATCACGGACATTACCGATAAAATGGGAAATGGCATGGCCGATTTCGCGCGAAAGGCGGCCTCCGGGGATGCCGGCGTCAACACTGTCGAAGAGTACGACCTCTATTGCTGGTACGTGGCTGGTATCGTCGGCGAGGGTGTGACTCGCCTCTTCGTCGAGGCCGGGCTGGGTGAGGGAACCTTGATCGACCATGTCCATCTTTACAAGTCGATGGGTCTCTTGCTGCAGAAGAACAACATCATTCGCGACGTCCGTGAAGATCATGATGACGGCCGCCGTTTCTGGCCCAAAGAGATTTGGTCAAAGCACGTCGATAACTTTGAAGACCTGTTCGAACCTGAGAATCTCGAGCTTGCCCTCAACTGCAGCTCCGAGATGGTCTTGAATGCTCTGGGGCATGCGAACGACTGCTTGTCGTATCTTGTTGGCTTGCGCGAGCAGAGCGTGTTCAACTTTTGTGCCATTCCCCAATCCATGGCCATGGCCACGCTGGAGTTGTGTTTCCGTAATCCAGCCATCTTCCAACGAAACATCAGAATTACCAAGGGAGACGCGTTCCAGCTGATGGTCGAGTCCAGCCAAGATCTTGAGAGAGTGTGTGAGGTCTTTTGTCGTTATGTCCACCGAATTCAACAAAAGAATAACCCCAATGACCCCAATTTCTTGAAGATCAGCATTGCTTGCGAACAGGTCAGTACTCTCATGGTTCTCAGTTGGTTTCTTAGCAGGTGGCTGACTCTGTCTAGATTGAGAGATTTGCTCAAGATCTGGCACCACAATGCGTCAAAGTTGCCAAGGGGAAGACTTTGGCCGCCGACAAGGGGCAAGTTCAGCATCAGGCCGGCTTCAATGAAGAAATTCGGTCCACTACTGGACGAGTGCTTGCCGTTTCAGCAGCCATCTCAATATTGGTAGTAGGAGCCGCCTGGCTCCTGGAAGCCCGCTTTAATGTTGCCTGACCTCTTACCAAGGCAGGAACTCAACAGTGGAAACTTGCCCCCTACCCTCCTTTGCTACCACCATGACCGCTTATCTAAGTGAGGAATTACGTTCGACTATAATTACTGTATTTATATCATTTGTAGCTGTTATTCTTTCCTATTTCCCGTGATATTCCCTACCTCATTCTCCAAAGTTAAGCAGAAAGTCACATAATATTTTATACGTGTAAGGCAGCAACGTTTATTTCCAAAGGTACCGATCGAATTATAGCAAGCAGGCCAATCATCCCGCCTCTACTTCGTAATAGTCACGTAGAAGGAATATAGCCAGGGGTAAACTACACGCGAGGACATCGTATCCAGCGAGTCATCTTGTTGGGAGCAATCGCTGCATGCGCGAAGTCTAGTGCTACGTTGCTGCCTGATTCGAGCCGTCGATAGCGGGTTTCGGATTTCGAGCTTCGGGTAAACAAATATCCGTCTATACAAGAAAGTCTCGGCAAAGTACCATGTGTAGAATAGAACTAATATGCACTGTCGGCTATGTTGTGCGTCTCGGAAACGTTTTCTCAAGAGTTTGGCAAGGGAGGAAACTGATTTCGCTCCTAGTTGTAGTGACTTAACTGGAATTAGGACCGGCCAACGGGATTTTATTGCTCCTTATGTCTCCTCCTGAAGTATCCGGGCCTCTAGCATTATCTGGTCTTCCCAATTTTGGGCTGAAGGATATCCCAAACGCATGACGAGTAGCCCTTGGGTCCCCTGGGTCGTCCAAGTCTCCTCACTCGACTCCACGTGCATTTTCCGGCCTCGACCAACAATCAAGAGGTATGATTGCGTCACATCTAAAGAAGATTGAAGTTGAAGAATATCATTCATCATTAATAGTACAGTTCATTAGATTGCTTGCTAAAAAGAGAAAAGTAATTAAAAAGCCGTAGTAACTTAAACAGAATTCTCACGAGAAACACCCCAATCTTTCATCGGCACCAAGCTCGTCTCATCAAGGTACCTATATTGCGGATCAAACCTCTCCTCGCTTTCGCCCCTCCCATCCAAGGCTCGTACGCGGCTGGCCACTACACTCGGGTTCGTCACGATGCGAGCCTGGTTCTTCGTCGGGCGCCGAGAGGCATGGTAACCGGCACCATTCTCGGAGCGACTCACGGTGGTTTCCCGGAAGACGGTGAACATCCGGGTAAGGGCCAGGCGCATCGTAGGCATGCATGAGCACATGATTCCCACGTTCATCTCGATGACGGACCAGTTGGTGATGGACCACTGGTCCCAGGTTTGGTTGTGGGAGTTTGCAAAGGTCACTAATGACTGCAGTCGGATGATACTGACTACAGTGATACTGGAAGAAGGCAAGAGACGGGTTAGAGCGATATCGAACCCAGAGAAAAATAAGGGGTTGGGATAGGGAGGTAAAACTTACAATGCGCCGACGCAAAACATTAAGGCGACGCCAACCTTCCTTTTCCAATGCAGCTGTAGCTTCGGCAGCTTGCTCAACGGAATCGCCAGCATCCAGAAGTCCAGGATGATACTGACAATCGCATTTGCCCAAGCCAGCGCATTGATGTTGATACACTTGCCCTCGTGCTCGCCGTCCCACTTCGTCCAAAAGTAGCTGACGGGAGAACACTGAAAAGCGGCGGCAAAGACAAAGGCCACGCCGAATAGGGCGTTGATGATCTGCGTGGCCCAAAGGATGCGCCGGGTGCCAACCGTTCGGAAAATGCGCAGGTAGAAAAACAAGAAAGTCGTCTTGAGCAGGGTTACCATGGCAAAATAGAAGACTTCCATGATATAGAAGAAACGGCCGAATCGCGTGATGGTATCGAATTGCAGTGTCCATACGTCCCTCCCGAGTCCGTTGGGGGCCAGGCCGTGGCAAGCAATGGCAGTGCAGGGGACTCCGACGAGGGTCGAAAGGAGGCAAAACCAATCATCCATTCCGAGGCCCATTTGCGTGAAGAAGTAATTGAAGCACAATCGGCCGCCCACAAGAACCCCGGTAACAATGCCGAGAGCGGCGGCAACATTGTAGACATGTTGGGTCTCATCGCGAATGGGTCTATCACAGAGTGTTTCGGTTGCATTTTTGGTCGCTGAAGAAAGATCGTTTTAGCTTGTTTTCTTTTCCTTTCTTTTTGCATATTCCCGAAGTCCGCATCGTGGGGGGCAAGGCACAGGACGAGGGATTAAAAACATAGTAACAAGATCAAAATTTAACTTACTCAGAGCCTGCTTCGCCGTGCAAGAGAGCAAGATACATTGCTGTGCCTGCTCGTTGAGGTCGGCGTCAGCGCAGATACATGTCTGGTTCGTGATAGAGCAAGGCGAGTTCGACACCGCCGTTTGCAGGCATCCGAGCTAGAATGTGTGTACGGTTGAACTTTAGTATACCGAGTTGCCCGAATTCTATCACCAAGTCGGGATTGTAGAATAGTATCAACCTACCGCGCAGTCAGGGAGTGACGAGAGAGTAGCAAGCGGGCCCTGGGCGAAGATGGGGTCCGCAAGGCCCAGTAGGCCCAGTGCTACAAAGCGTAGCAACGACTTGAGTCTCATTGAAGGCAAACCGGGGGATATCGCAGTTACGGGGCAGGTAATGGGCCAATTTACTATCGTCAGATCGACTTTGTAGGAGTCTCGCCTCCCTTATTCACTGCTTGACGAGACGTGGGCTGCCATAACGTAACTATCCAAGGAGGATACGACGTTAAGAGTCCAAATCGAAGGACTGATAACGGAGAGCTACGGTGGTATTATAAAACCCACAGAAACGACCCAAGTGACAGTTCTTCCCGCTAAGCGACATGCAGGGGACATGCGGGGTGTTACTCTCAAGGCAAACAGGGGCAGCTTCATTCGGACAGATCAAGGCATCACCCCACACATCGCCTCCACTTCACCAGCAAAACGGAGTGAAACGAGCATGTGATGCACGTTGCGAATTCTGGCAGAACTTGGCAAAGACTACCAAGGTCGGTGATCGACTGATCTGCTGCTATCTGAGCGTATTTGACAAGACTAAAAAAAGTCTAGCTCCAGACGTGTTTCCTCCATTTTTGAGAAACTGTGCACTAGCGTGAGTATGAGGCCGTTTGGCCTAATCAGATTTGGATATATGTCCGAGACAGGCCACCAATACGACGGGTCTCTCCCCCACGTTGCTGCCAAAGCTGGGGAAATCTTCAACAATGGCCGACGCAGGACTCCGCTGTGGCTTGCCTCGTATAACGCCACTCCTCAGCTGGATGAGCGACGATAGCCGTTGTTTTGCGGGCTCTCTGAACTAGCTCCAGCCTGTGCTTGAGAGCCACACTTGCATCTTTGCGCTATGGTCTTGATCTGCAACCTGGTTGGTGCAATGCAACCCTAACGGCAGTCGTTCGAGAAGGAAAGGATAAGTCAGGCGGAGGAACATCCAAATAAACTTAAATGTGTGACTGCTTTCCGTATTCGGACGTGTGGCGCTGTGATAGAAAAACGCAAATCCCGCTTCGAATTTGTTCATGAAACCAGCGAGGCAAATGCAGAACGCCACGCCCCACGATTATTGGTCAAGATGAAAAGCATCCCAGGGGAATCATGCATTTCATCATCGGAGAAATGGCATCCTTCGCTCCATTATCCCTTGCGAGAAGAGATTGCCAGAGACTGGTAAGCTATACCTAAGATAAGTGTCATGTCGATCAGAGGTGTCGAGCATGCGTGCTTGAGGCCTCGCCTCGTGGAAAATATTCGTCAGTCGATATGGAGACTTTACGGCGTTACTCTCAAAGTATCCGAACTCCGATGTCAAACTCTCTAAATGGACATGTTGTGGTTGTTCTCCCTGTCAAGACGATGAAGCGAACCAATTGCATCATTCAAGTGACCTTCGAAGCTAGTGACGATGCAGGATTGCCGGCGGAGATTTCCTGGCTTTCGGCAGCAGACTCTTCCCGGTGCATATCTTACTCTATGAACGTGGCGGAGAACCTTAAATAGACATGGCGTGGCTCTCGCGTGGATCTGAAGGTGTTGGGTGCGCTTAAAACCACATGTTAGGAGTGTCGCTGCATGTCTAGACCCGATTCCTTGGGCCCAGTCGGTGAAACGATGATGGATCTGCGGAAAATATGGCAAGTTTAATAATATGCTGCGTATTTATTAGAGAGTTGAGAAAGAATGAGAAGTATATGCCCTCTTGGTCTTTTCTGCCCGAGTCTCGTCCACGCAGTCTTAGTATTTGCAGGAAGTACACTTTGCATTCTACTCACGAGCCCAATACGCCGATGAACGAAAGGGTTGGCGGGCATAGACAGGGGAATGGAATGGTAGATGAGGACGACAGGGACGTTGGACTATTAACAGTCAGGCCGATGGCCACCAGCTAATCCATGATATTGTGTGCCCTTTTCGTCAGGCTTGACGTTCTTAAATGTGTATCTTGATTCTTGATTCTTAGAAAGATGTTCAGACATCACCAAGTTTCATGTCGAAACCTCAGCTTGTACCATCGACCGGGCAGCTCAGCCGAAAGCACAATTCGCACGATATGTTTCGTTCCCCGTTGACGGTGTGGCTGGCTAGGGGAGCGTCATAAACTACCTAGCTTGTTGGTTCTTCAACGCCTGCGGCTTCCCGTTCGGCCAGGTGATGCCGATTTTTGCCCTCACTGTTCTCCATGGAAGTATGACCAGAAAGTTCCGACTTCCGTGTATCTAGGATCTTCGTATCACCTAACAGGAGTTTCAAGCTGGCAGACTTCAGCATCCAGCCAACTTTGCCAACCTTCGTCCCTCAAAATGGACCGCACTCGCGCCTCAAGCCACTCCGTATTACCCCAAAATCCCCAAGACGCTTGAAACCGGCACCAATCAACGAGAGCCGTCTCCCAGTGCCGCACGAACTCGTCCCACGAATATGTCCACGGGCTATTCGCTGGCTGATAGCGCAGGAGTTCTCGATGGTACTGCACTAGTAACTTCTTTTCGCCTCGGCCCATCGCGAGCTCCTCCTCGGAAGATTGTGTTCTAGCGACGAGCAACTCCAAGGGGACTGAGCAGGTCAATAGCTTTGCCAGATCGCAAACTCCCTGGCCGAGGCCTGCGTACTGGAAATCGAAGAAGGCCACTTGGTCGCCTAGTTCTGTTGTGAAGAGATTTTCTGACTTTACGTCGCCATGGATATACGTCTCAAAAGGCCTCCCTCGAGGGGTAAGGAATAGTGCCACCTTTTCGGCGATAGATTGAGAACAGCCACCGTTGGGCGAGCAAAATGCACGGCTCCATTCAGATTCTGAATCCCCCAGCAAAGATCTGTATTCCTTTCTCCGAGTGGCGAGATAGGTATACCCGCCATTCAACCATAGCTCTTCGCCTCCTGCCTGTGGTTTCACACGTCTGCGGTTCGCCTCTTCGAGCGGCGGTAAAAGGAGCTTATCGAGGTCTCCTCTTGGTAGGTATTCCCACGAACCCCCGTGGAATCTTGCCAGCCACCGGAGGGCAGCGTAGACTTGCGTGTCAGTGAGAACGCGCCGGCTCTCTCCCATTACCGTGAACTTTGTTCTCAAATCTGTCATGACGATAGCTGTCAGGCCCTCGAGTTCCCCGGTGCCCTCTCGCCTTTTCATATTTCGAGTCGATGCCAAGCATCTCGCGACGGCGACATCATCTTCTAGCCGAGGCGCGATTTCCTCGTAAAAGTACTGCTCGACCTCGTAGCTTAACATCTTGCGGATGTGCCCCTCATCGTGGGACCCCAAGTCAACCGGAGGAGATACCAGCTTCAGGATAAGGTGGAAAATGTTCGGGTCTTTCGTTACTCCAGACTGACCACAGACATGGCGTAACCGAGCCGCTATCTCCTCGTTAGAAGTTCGAGCGACAACTGCGCAAATATGGCCGTAACCGGCCCATAGTGTCTGAATCTCGGAAATGCTAACCAGATCGAGGCCGAGCCATGACAGCATGATCTCGGCTACTCGTCTAGGATCCGTTGTATTAGCCATTTTTAGACCCGGTATGAAACTTGGCAGTAAAGTCGAAGAAGACAAGAGAAATTTGTAGACGAAGGACTTGGAAATTGGATGACTAAGCGCCCTGCTCAGACAAGAGAAATGAGGTAATTTTGAAGCATAGTTGGAGTCTTGAAGCTGTGAGGAGATTCACGAAGCAGTTCGGTTTTTGAAAGTATCTGCCATATGGCTTTTGAGTAATTCAGTTAGATATTCGAATTGACCCGGGACGCAGTCTCTACGTGGGAGTATGACAGATAACATTTGGGGGTCCGGAGCTTAGTTTATTGCTGCTCCAAAATATCCCAATTCCAGTCCCGATTCCCGACCGTGAGACGGCGATTCCTCCTGCATCCAAGCCACTAAACAGTTGTCTAGCCAGTTAGGATCAAGAAATTGGCTATCCAATGTTCGCCAGACGGACCACCAGGCCGTGAGTCTTTGGGCATACTTCTCACGGCGCGGCGCAATACCCCGCTTTTCCCTTCGGAAGAGAATCTTTTCAGCTCTCTCGAGTCTCGACCATCTTGTCATGGAATATATCCCACCATCCATGTCCCGTAGCGGAGAAGAGACTGCGTTTTGGATAGAATAAACTCCTCGGGAATCCACTGCTCAACATGTCAGGACTTGAGGCCCTTGGGGTTGTTGCCAACATATTCCAAGTCATTGGCTTCGCTGCGGAGACAGTTCGACTCTGCAAAGCGATCTACGACGGCAGCGGGATTGACAAACACCTCGAGGAGTATGCCACCACTTTGAAAACGTTATCGTCAGATGTTCAGAATCATTACCACACGCGCCAATCCCGCGGTCCCGACGAACGGAAGCTCGAAGATGTCGCGAGAAAATGCAACGTTGTCGCTCGGGCACTGGACGAGGAAGTTCGCTTCATAATTGGCTGCCAAGGGCAAGGCAAGCTCGCCGCTACGATTCGCACCGCGGCCAAGGCGACGTGGCGGAAGAATCGATTGAAGAGGCTGGAGAAATCACTGGCCGAGTACCGAGACATGCTGGAATCACATTTGCTTGTACGAGTGTGGTGAGTAGCTCCCGGCGTAAAGTTGCGACAGAAGCAGGGCGTATTTTCTAAGAACCACTCCTTTCAGCAAACAAAGCGATGCCATAAAACTCCAGCAAGATGCTGGCTTCGCCAACCTCGACCAATCCCTACGTCTATTCGTTAGCCAGTACGCATCGGGCCACAAGAGTCTCTCGGAGTTAGTAAACACACGAATTGATACGATGATGGAGCACACGACACGGGAAGCACGACAAACCACAACGGCGGTTTTACGGCACGTCACTACGGTGGTCTCCAGGGCAGAGAAGGTGCTTGCAGACCGTCTGGCGACTGAAGCTGCGAAGATTGCCTGTGATGCTCAGAGGAGACACGACTCGTCCGTAACAGAGGATCAACGACAGCGGTTTCTCCGAAGCCTTAAATTCGCCACCATGAATGCGCGACGAAATCACATTGTTGACTCCCACGATGGAACTTTCAAGTGGATCTTCCCATCGCGACAGATACCCGAAGGCCCAAGCAGAGACAGCCCGTCGGGGACCAGTGGCGCCACTGACAGTCTTTGGGACAACTTTGAGGAGTGGTTGCAGTCAGAGAGCAATATTTACTGGATATACGGGAAGCCCGGATCTGGGAAAAGCACTTTGGTCAAGTTCCTCGTTTCAAGCAATGACACTTCGACTGCACTGAATTCTTGGCGAAGGGAAACTGTGATATTGTCGCACTTCTTTTGGAGACTTGGAACACAGATGCAAAACACTCTGAAAGGGCTGCTATGCACCTTACTTCATCGGGCTCTTTCCGGCAACGGAGCAATCTGCAACGCCATAATTGCCTCGCCATCTTATGGAAACAAAGAGTTTGATGCGGACTGGTCCACTCGAGAGCTCAGGGAGTTGCTCTTAACCGTTGTTGAGGAATACCCATCTCCATTGTGCATATTCATCGATGGATTGGATGAGATCTGTGAGAATGACGCAAGAGAACTGATGAAGCTTGTCGACGACCTAATGGCCCTTCAGAATGTCAAGGTGTGTGTGGCAAGCCGGCCAGACGCCCCGTTCCAGCAGCACCTCGGCCATTTCCAGCATCTCCGGCTCCAAGACTTTACGCGGGAGGACATGAGAAAGTATGTCGAAGATATTTTCACACTTGAAAACCAGTCGGATAACACCCTTAATCGTAAAGAAGGTCCCTGTGCGCAGGATAAATTAGTATCCTGGTTAGTCGACGAGATTGTCTACAAGGCTGAAGGGGTCTTCCTCTGGGTTCATCTCGTTGCACGGAGTCTCCTTCAGGGGTTGAAGAATGGCGACACGGGAGAGGTCATGAAACTACGCCTGCAAAGGCTACCGAGTGAACTGTCCGAGCTTTACATGGACATGTGGACTAGGCTCAATGGAGACAGCGCCGTCTACCGTAAGACTGCAGTGGAATACTTTCGCATCGTCCTCTGCAAGGAAACAATTCTTGGCCTCACACCATGGCCGGTTTTTTTCGGAGCTATCGAGGCTCCTTCGTATTTTTCGCCAAACGGGCTATTACTTCTCTTGTTCATGGCCACTGTAACGCAGTCTTTCCAAGACAGGGCCTTCGCGGCAAACTCCGGGACACCGTTCGACATCCAATCAATTAATCATTTATGCAAGGATACTCGAGACGCCATACAGAGACGATGCGCCGGATTGCTAGAGTTGAGGCCCAGATTATTCGCCGCCGATAGAGAAAATTATCGCCGGACAATGGCGAGTGTCTACGGGTATCGTCTCGAGGAGGAATGCCTTGCTGGTGTCCTGGACTTATGGCTCTGCGACGTAGAATTCATACACCGAACCGCTCATGACTTTCTAACGGACAACTCAGAGGGCAAGAGTCTGCTCGCCTGTTACGAATCTTCGACGGATGAGCAGGTCCTACGACTTGCCATGGGGTACTTGGCATGTTGTGCGATATTTCCGTGCTCTCTCTCCAGCTTCCTCGCGTACCTTGGAAGCATTAAATCTTTGAGCCTGAAATGTCAAGTACACAACGGGCTACGGATAGCCTGGAAGCTATTTGAAGACGGTAGGCTCCGTTCCCCGGAGACGGACTGCTTCTTAGCAGCTGTAGCAAATTCAGGATTTGAGGACTTCGTTCTCTTCTCTCTTCAATCAGCTCACGATGAGGAGCTTGCAACCAAAGTCTTGAGATATCTGCCCCTTTCCGGCGAACCCAACGTCCTTGGTCGTGACCGTTTCATTGAAGCATTAATCTCACTCGGGGCTGATCCGAATGCCCGCTTCTCGAATGAAATGGTTTCGAAACAGTGTTCTGACGGCGACTCAAAGGCGCAAACCCATATCTCCACTTCCGCTCTGTTTGCCACCTTCGTCGCCACTAGAGAGCCCCAATCGGACTATTGGTATGGAACACCAAGTGAAGCGTATAAGGCGTTGAAGCCTTTCTTACGAGCTAAACCGGACTTGGGAGAAAGGATTTCAGTTGATGTTGCATTTCACGGGGATGAGGGGGACGTCTTCCTTACCTACCACGGAGCGGAAAGCAATCGAAACCTCATTCGAAGATTCAATACCTCCACAAACAATCTGCGACTCGTGCTTGGCACAACTGTGGGATATCTCCTCAGGCTCGTGGCATTTCGCCTTCGCACGGGTGGATCCGTTGCTTCTGCCCAGGAGATGGAGGATTCAATAGAAGCCGCTCCCAGTGGAGATGGACTTAAGGTATTGTTCCTGATAATACCGGAATCACTGATACGGCCCTCTCCCTCGCATCCATTTCGTATACTCGATAGTAGTACCGAGGCGCACCTCTCTACCGCGTTAGATTCCTGGTTGTTTACCAATCACCGCTCCGAATCGGCGAGGGAGAAGAGATCGCTTTTGGAATTGCTAACGCAAGTGAGGAAAGATCTTTTAAGTAACCCGCAAATATATGAGCCAATGAATGAGCCACTTGGGCATGGTTTGGCGAGGATGAATTGGGGCTATGTATGGAAGAATGATGATACATCGCTGGGCGAAGAAGTCCAGTGAATATGTCAGAAAAGGACTTGACTTTCCGGAGACGCCAGAGAAGTATGAAATTCGATTCGGGTGTTCATCAAGGGCGACAGCATCGACTACTGGCGAGCCAGTGAAGAACTCGGAACAAACCCGCTGAGCTCATCGGAGACAAGGTCGACAACGAAGTAAATTAACAGGCACCTGGCTCGGAAAAACTATAATCAAGTTGCATATGGTTGAGCCGTCGGTCCCTGCAAGTGCTTTTCGAGGTATACTGCCACGGGCTCTAGAAAGGTGCTGAATCAACAGGAGACGAAGAAGGGGCGCCAAACAAGGACAAAGAGCAACTATACTCTTTATGGAGACACCATTTAAAATCACAAAGAGGAATCTTTCGATGGTATTAACTCAGGAAAGAGCAACCCTCCTTCACCTCGAACACAGGTCAATAAGAGTTAGGACGGTGCAACCTACAGCCAACTGGAACTATGATTTTGTGACTTTGTGATTCACATATCACTGAATTAATTGTATTTACACTCAACCACTCTCTCTCTCTTTGCTCCACTACCTTGGTGATTTTTAGTTACTGATTGCTCTGGCTTCCTAAAAACTATTTATTGGTGCCTCCCTAACCTCGCGATTGATCATTGTGTTTCACTTCCCCTAAAAGACTCAACATCAGATTGATGCGAAAGCTATCTCCTTTGATCCCCAACTCTCATCTCATATCTATCTTAATCGAGATAATGCCAATTCCTGGATCATGGGCCCTTGTGGCCTATGTCCCCCTACTCCTCGCATCAGCTCATGCCTCTCCTAAGAGTATCCCAACCTGCCCAGCCCTGTTTGATTGTCATGTATGCTGATGATTTTATCCTCCTCCTTAGGCGCTTCCGATGCTGACCTTACTACTCCTCTCGGTCTGACCGACGCCGACATCTCCTATTTCATTCCCAAGGTCTCCCTTGACATCGATGGAATTAAACTCTACCCCGCTGCCCCGGAGGACAAGGAATGGCCGTTCATTACTGCCCATGGCGATGCCTGCTCCCTGAAGTACGGCACGATGTGCTGTAGTAATGGCTGCATCGACATCCCGGACACCATCGATACACCCGCCAACATAACCACCGCCCACATTGGAAGCATAAACGTTGTCATCAAGCATCGTGACATCGAGCCAGCGGCTGATGCTAAGGCTCAGGATCTCCTCTCCGCCCAAGCACTCCTCAATGATGTCAAAGTCTCCATTGTAGAGGATGCGACCAAGGCAGCTGGGAAAATGTTTGAGTTTGCGCTTATGGTCCTTTCCCACAGTGCTCTCAAGAATGAAGCCGCGAGTCAGGAAAAGCCGTTCGGTCCTTTAGATGCCCTCTCGGAGGCCGTCGCAGCTGTTGACAAGGTTTTGCCAGACAGCGAGGCCGATTTCACCGTTCCCATCTCCAAGCCCAAAACGCTTACTCAGTGGGTTCACAAGATCGATCAACTCATTCTTGCCGCTTTTGAGAACCACAAAACAACCGTCGACGTCTTCGGCGTCCACCAACCGTCTCAGCTTCGAGCCATGGTGAACCGAATGCGGTGGTTCCGGTCGCTGGGTGACACATTGGCAGTTATGGACCTAGTCAGCCCTTCCCACAATACTGAACTCCTCGCACGGATGATTCTCCATGATTTGGGCGCCGACGAAAGGTGCATGGACTCCCACTTTACTCAGTTCAATAACACAGGGAGTGCTGGTTCCATCACTCACGGCATTGACGCCTTTGCTGGCCAAGTCCAGCTTCACGCAAGGGATTTCAGGGACAACAATGGTACCACCCCGGTTCTTCTTCAGGGCGAAGACCAGCGCCACCCAACCTGGGTCCATTTCAAACCCGGCACTCCCGCACCACTCGTTGAGACTTTCTACCAAGCTCTTGACCTGTCTGAAGGCTACAAACTCCCAGGATTTCCCGAACTGGGTGCTTCGTATTTCACAAAGCTCAGCCGACGCCAACGGGCCATGATCGGACACATGAAGTCTATTTCCTTCGTCCACGAACAACTGCTCCAAGGCTCGAACGACCGCGGTGCCAGAAATTCGTCCTCAACCATCACCAAAGCCGCCACCGATCGGCTGTGGCACATGTCGCACCGCGATTTCGGCAATCAGACGACGCCGGCCAATCGCGTTCTATATCCTCGCGAGATTACCGACCCCGGCCCTGATAACGATGCCGATGTCGTAACTCAGGAGGGCGCTCCTTATCATTTGCTAAGGATATCCCAGACGCGCAGTCCTCTTTATCAAAATTCATACCGATATCACAAGTCCGCCGGAGAAGGTACCTGGGTATATGTATTCGATAGTGGCTATGCCCACCACACTCCAGAGGTCCGCGTAAGTTTTGCCATCTCCCTCAATCTTTCTTCTTTTTTCCTTCCCCTTTCTCTCCTGCATGTTGCCTCTAACGTGAAAATTGTGGCATTTTAGGAGGAACTCCGCATCGATGACAACAATATACAGGACAGCTTCTTCGAGGTGCCCATCGAGTCATGCATCGATCCTGCTCTTAATCTTCCCGAACAGAAGATTAACCGCGCCCCCGATATCGACAGGTTTGATGACTGGCAAGGCCATGGCACTCCGGCCGCGTCACTGGCCGTGGGCACACGGTTTGGCGTCGCGAAAAAGGCAAAAATGTTCAGTATCAAGGTTTGGTGCAGCTGGATTCAAAATGGCGTATGGGGCTTGCGAACCACCCCGGAAGCCATGCTGATTGGGGCCAACAAAATGCTCGAGAGACATCGAGAGTTCGGGCATACGGGAAAAGCGGTAATGTTGATACCACAGGGTAAGTTTCTGACCCCTTTCCTTCTCCCTTCCTCTTTCTTTCTTTCTTCTCCCTTCTTTTTCCTTTCGTGTTTTCTGGGCTTTGAGGAGGGATAGAATCATCTTTAGAATCGGAACCTGGCTGACATTTGTCAATGCGCAGTGCCGGCTATAATAGCAGGCAGCGAAATGGCCGAACAGCACACAACGGCATGGAGAACCATCCTCCTCGCATGTCGCCACGCAGGCATCGTCGTTGTCGCCTCCGCCGGTGCCAATGGTGCCTTCGTGGTGACCGATGAGGGCGGACCTGACGACTGCTTCTGGGAAACGAGTGCAGGAGATGGCTTGCTTCGTTTCCCCGAGACCCTCGCGGGCGAGTTCCCCGAACTCATCGTCGTGGGTGCTGCGGGGATTGACGGAACCTACCGTATCCAGAACTCGAGGATCTTGGATGATCACCAAGACTGGGTATTTGCTCACGGATACCCGATCGAAGGAATGGCTATTGACGGAAGTGTGCGCGACCTTCAGAGTGATATGTGGGCCGCACCCCTGGTAGTATGTCTTCCTTTCCTTTCGTTGCCCGTTTTTGGTATTTATTTCATTTACTATATCCCCTGGATGAGGTTAACAGCTAACTGTTCATCGCGCCTCTTACTTAATCTAGGGCGGCTTGGTTGCGTATTACTTGGCCCACCCTCATTGGGGGCCGTTGATCTACTCAGCTGAAGGGAACTCGGATGTTTCGGATGTTCGACGCATCGGAACTCGTGTCAAGGAGATCCTTAAAGGGACGTCGTGGCGGCGTTATGAACACAATAAAGAGGAGGATCGATGGGCGGATTTCATTGCGGTCTACGGGGACGATTGCAATAACCTCCTCGACTTGATCAACCAGTATCCGGGAATCGAAATGGTGCCCGATCAAGTCTTGATGGTATCTAATGCCGTTGCGGGTATTCAAAATGGTGAGTAAACGTCCACCCCCTTTTGGGAGTGCCATGTTGTGAGAACTGACCAGAATTTTGACACACCGCAGCTTGCTACGCGGCTGTTCCGCCCGACACGAATAACGGAGGCTCCGATCTAGGAAACATCTACGACGGTGACGACAATGGAGCGAACGGTGGAAATAACAGAAAACGTAACCCGGCCCAAGATCCCCCCGCTGACCCCCTCGCCGGCCTCAACGAGACCTGCGCCAGGGCCCCGCCGGCGTGGTACACCCCCAAGCCCAGCGCGACGGCTGCTCCTCTCCCGACAAACCTCGCCGATTGGGAGGACATTGGCTGCATCGACCTGCCCGAGGATAACTTAGCCGGCCTCAATACTACTTCGGTTAACGGCGACGTGGACCTCGACAAGTGCGCTAAGGAGTGCGCGTGCTCGCACATGTTTGCCGCGCGGAATGGCGATACTTGCAGGTGTATCAAGGATCCGGTGCAGCTTTTCGGCAAGGTTATGGATGGAAAGATGTGCGGTGTTCCGTGCTCTAATAATGGGCAACAGACGTGTGGTGGTGAGGGGAACGTTACGAGGGTCTATCTTAGTCTCGTGGGTGTTGATGCGGAGGATGAAAGGTGCGCCGGCAAGTAAGGTACTCTGCGGCCAACGGAAACGACACCACCTGGAGAGACATTAAAACGGCTTTTAGAAAAGGCGAAAAATCAGTTCGAGGACGTTGGTCAGTTTATGATAGTTCAGATAAGGATCGAATAAGGACCAACCGCATTGTCTTTTCACCCCCTCTTGAGTCGTGATGTGTTCCACTCTGAGGATATTCTTCCCGTCTTTTTGTCTCCGTTGTGCAGTGTTACATTTTGATTTACATCTCTGAAGGGGCTCCTTATCAAACACGGGTGTGTAGTTGAGAGAAGATGAAGTGACCCATCGCCGGCCTGTAAGGCCGGGGAACTTGTCTAGCCTAAAGACCAAGTCTAGGGCTGCAGATCACATCGCAGCTTATACGGTCGCAAGGATTCAGGGCTACTGACAGACTCATCGCATACGACAACCTACTGTAGATCTATAAACAAATTTGTTTGGAGTGTCACAAATTCACAATGAGGTGGTGATCACAGATCGCCGGTGCACGTGATGCGTCTCCTTTCAGACCTCCCCTGCCAGGTGTTGGCAAGTGACCCTTCTCAACGCTGAGATTCACGATGCGTCGTCAGCGATTCTCCCTCAATGTCGCTTCTCCCTTGTATCTCCCATCATCTCCCTCTTGAAGGGGTATCCCCTTGTCCCTTTACATTTGATTCCAACAGCATCTGCGCGCCTTCCGGGATGACCGATCGACTTGCGCCAGAGCCTGTCTACCTCCGCCCAGGGCTGTTTTCTCGGTCATCTACAACCTTGGCTGGATCTCAGACCGCCGTAGAACCTACCATCCCTCCCCATGGGCCTTCAGAACCTCAATTTCTCAACGATGATCCCTTCCCCACTTATCCTAACAAAAAAGTCCGAGCCCATGAAGCCCGGCGTGTAAAGAGCTCAGTAGCCCTTTCCACACAGACACTAGAGAGCCGCGCGTCAACCGGCCTTACCGACCCTGACCCCATCGGCACCAGCATCCTTGATGATAACACAACGCAATCAGCCAAGACAAAAGCCTTCCTCAAACAAGCCCTCGATGAAGCCCAATTCTTCGCCGGAGGTCTCCTCTCCCGAGCCACCGAATCTACAAAGCACTACACCGTCATTCGTCACTCCTTCGCCCTCGTCTGGTACAGAGGCCCAGCAACCGCCGTAACCATCTCCATCTTATCTGACACCGCTTTACCGCCCACCAGGACAGTATGGCTCCAGCAAAAAGGATTTTCCGGCAAAACCGGCATGGCGATAAAGGCCATGGTCGGTGGCGTAGACGGCTGGATCAACGTCACGCCAAGCCGCAGCGCCCTCGCCACCGAACTACCCTCCAACGACGAGCGTGCTTACCAGCGAGACTTGAAGCGCTTCTCTGACAAGGCGACGGGGCGTATACGCAAGCATCTCGCGCGGGAAACTCACATCTTACGCATCCCCGCCTCCGCATCAGACGGATACTACCGCCTCGTCGTCTGCGCCGGTCCCAGCCCGGGCAAAGTCCTCTGCGGGAGCCCCGTCTTCCGCATCGCCAGCATGTCCACGGACGCCAGCGTCATCCGCGGCGCCGGCCTGCGTTCCATCCCTCTCGAGGTGGGCGTCAAAGTTGGCTCCGTCATCGCCACCAACACCGTGATGCGGTACGTTTCTCCCGTGACGGGGGTCGTGGGCTCGCAGCTGGGCAAGTACAGTTCCAAGGTGTCGTCGGCGGCGAAGAAGGGGGTGGCGACGGCGTATCAGAAACACGACGAGCAGTGGAGGAGTATGCGAAGGGCGAAATACAACCAGCTTCTTGCGGCCGATGCGGGGCTTTTGAGTGGGGGGCACTTGACGTGTACTGTTGGGGCGGAGACGGGGCCAGAGGAACCTTTTCCTGTGAGGTTTACTGGGATGGTGGGGAGGGGGACTGGGAGGTCGCGGGAGCGATTTGGGATTCCGACGGCGAATCTTTCGGGGATACCGGATGATTTCAAGGCGGGGTTTAAGGGTGTGTTTGTGGGATGGGCTCGCGTAGTCCCGAGAAAGGGAACAGAGAACTTGTTTGTGGACTGGAGTGAGGCGGTTATCACGGTCGGACCTTTGATGCACGCTCCGGTTAATGCTGTTCGAAAGAACAAGGTGACGGTACACATGCTACATGACTTCGAAGGCGTTGACTTTTACGATGCGAAAGTGGAAGTCATCCTAATGGCCTACATTCGGTCGCCGGAGCTGGAAAATTCAGCCGAAGACGCCGTGCTAGACGCTTTGCTGCAAGATGTTATTGTTGCCGTGGCGAGCCTGAGGAGGGATCATTGGGGGTACGAGGATGCCCTCCAGAGGCTGAAGACGGTGGAGTCAGAGAAGAGCTTCTCGGAGAAGTTGGTGGATGTGAGGGAGAAGGTGCAGCAGCAGGTGGACCGGGTGCCGTTGCATTTGGCTGGGGTTCGATCAGACTCGGACCTTTTGCGCGATGAGGCTTACGGGGCCGGTGGGCTGTATATAGTGAGGTAGCATTGATTACGACGATAGAGGCATAATACCGAGCTGAAAGCCTGAAATATAGATCCTAATAGAATCTTCACGAGTATCATGTCTCTGCTGGCAAAAATTTACTAGCTGCAGCCTGCATTCTGAATATCGAGGGGAGAGTACCGTTCAGAGCCCGCGCAAAGAACCAATGATCCACTAGCAAATACCGAATGAAGAATCCATAATATACAAGAGTCAATTTCAGCCAGTATCAAGTACGTCCGATGGTGTAGATAGAAGACCCGGCGTCTCCAATATCTACTGACCAGGCACTGGACAGCCGCCCCAAACTACAGGACGGGCCTGAAGCTTCTTCGCCTCCAGCTCCATCTCCGGACGTCCCTTCCCTTCCAGATTGACCGGTCCAACGTCCTCGATTGTATATCCCTCAGGCCGGAACTGGGCTGCTCCAGGAACAAGGCCACCGCAAAGCCTAGTAAAGAGGGGACCGATTCCCCACCTATTGGCGAAGGTAGGCTTGATGTACCACGGTTGCGAAAAGTACAGAAGCATGTTGTACTTTCCGGTCGTGGGGTCTGGATCGTCACCTACGCGCTTGAATTCTAGCCACGCAGGACGAGGGAGAAAGAGGTGCTTGATGACGAAGCTCCTAAGGGCCATGAAGCCGTTCAACATGGCTTGTTGAGAAGAAGTTGGCGGGGAAAGCCTAGAGGTTCCGCAAGGTTAGTTTCAGAGTTTTGACGAGTTCAGAGACAAGGGGGTTTGTGGGAAGGGGGGAATGAAACTAACAGCATCGCCTCGCGTGTTCTCCAATCGATAATAGAGCTTATAGCCTGAGCAGCCGCTCCTTTCGCGAATCCAGGAACACCGAAAAGCAGAATATCAAGAGTCCCCTTCGCAACCTTCTCGTTCGTCTCGTCCGGAACAGCATTCACCCTCGCATAATTATCGCTCCAAATCTCAATAGCCCTCAACCAAGCCAACCCATCATCCCCATCCAAATACTGCTCCAAAACCTCATAAGAAATCTCCATAGCCTCCCCAGCATCCCTCCAAAACACACCCTCGGCGCACAACTCAACCTCGGAGAACTCGCGCCACTCGAACCTCTTGATCCAGCGGGACGGCTCGAGGGCGAACAGGCTGAGGGTGTAGAGCATGTCGTCGTTGGAGATCCTGCCAGCTTTGCGGTATCGGCCGTGCAGGTAGTTCATGCGGGCGACGCTGCAGACGGCGCGGTCGGATCGAGGGGCGTTGTTGGTCATTTCGGTTAGGAGGGCGGCGGTGTCGGCGGCTCGTTTGCAGGCGGTTTCGTTGCTGGCGAGTTGGCCTGTTGCGAGGAGGAGTTTGGAGATGGACGGGATGGCGTAAGTCTAGCGTGGGGATTAGCTTGGTGGAGAGGGAGGGGAGGCTTGGAGGGGATGAACGGGCATACCTTGAAGAGCGCAAAGAAAAGGGATGTAGTAAAAGCATGGGGGAATTCAAAGTTGGCAAGTTGTTTGCGGATCTCCGAGGCTTCTTCGACCGTCATAGATGCCAGAGTCCGGCGGCCGCACCGCCCATACTTACGGACGATCTGATTCCGTCGGCGGTACCTAAGCAGGTGCACTGCAGCTAGATACGCGAGAGCGGTAGCCGTGACGGCCACGAGGCGGTTCTCCCGCGGCTGCGAGAGCCGTTGGATATATGATGTAGCAAGGGCGACGAAATCCGTCATTGTCGGTTCCATGTCCTGCAAGTATCATGCTGAAAGAAAGGTGATGGAGGTTGGGACCAGGGCCAATAAATGCAGGGCTTTTGCAAACGCATCGATTATTTCATATATTAGCTTAACAGGTGCTTGGCTCGACCCACTCACACCAGATATTCTAATACTCGTGCAGTTTTCTTTATCAAGGTGGCAAAAGCACTTACATGTCGAGGTAAAGGAGATGTGAAGGGGCTCGTTGAGGAACGAATTGAACAACTATTTCTCTCGCGTTTTTACGACTCCTAAAAATTTCGCGAATTCCAGGGTTGGCAAAAGTTGGATAAGACTTTACGGCGCGCCAATACAATAGAATTTGAACATTAATTGACGCGATTATAGTTTCCATTAGTTCCCGAACTCGTGTGGAGAAGAGCTTGGCCAGCCGGAATCAGATGCTACTGATGGTTCGCAGCTGAACACCCAACAAAATCAACTTCGCGCCCGCATCTTGAAACATTGAAATGACAGAGAAGCGGCTTCTCAATGAATAAAATTGCCTAAACGTGGGTGCCCTGGATATATGCGGATATGCATAGTTTTTTTTTAAAGCTATATAATAACAGTTGTTTTGGGTGTTCAGCAAATCCCTTGGCACAACTGTCTGAGGCTTCGACCCTGCGACAATTAACCAACTAATTCGGCCATTGCACACATCTCCTCGATAGCATTAATGAATGGACAACATTCGCTATAGATGCACAAGATGTGCATAGAAATCGGTTTACAACATGACGCCAAGCTTGACATCCCTATTATTGTCGGGCCATGTGTAATAACAGACCCTGATATATCAGGCAGCTATTTAAGGAAGGTAATTTAGGGGCTAGAAACGGAAGGAGCTTTACTTCGTAGTTCTGCAATCATCACTGTTTTCACACATCGCATATCTGCCTCCAACACCTATGGGCTTTACAGACCAATTTTGGTCATGCTTTTCACGCGAATTCCCAAACCGTACATCCAGGGAAAGACGAAGCATGCGCCGGAGAAGAAGCGTAATGAGATCTCTTTTTCTCCTTTTGAACGGCGTGAGAACAGTCACAGACCACAGTAAACTGGGTCGAGCTGTCTCTGTGCGTGCAGTTACAGGAGTGGAAGGGTTGAAGTGAGGCAGGTGGCTTCCTTTCCTCGGACGGCGTTCTCTTACACGACAGGACCGCCAGTCACTGAGTTCGGAACGCGAGGGATAAAAAGAGAACATTCGGTTCTCCGTGCCACTACATCATTGATCAGCCAATATTTAAGGAGAATTCGGGGACGGTTGAGTCTCTTCAGGGCCATGCAGCGTTTTATTATCGATGATTGGGAGATACGAGATGGAAGAAAAGCTCTCTGGCTTCCGCCGGGCGTTAGGCCTACATGTTGGGTATTTTACAATAACACATTTGCCCTTGGGGTTGGCTCTGTCCTGATAATAACTTGGGAATTGTAGAAGTTCAGCTGCTTTGTTTCGAGTTTGGGAAACAGAAATATATTTAAAATCAACTTGACATATGAGTTACTAAATAGACAGGTTGCTACTCAAAGCAGCTTGCCAAAGCGATCCTGTCTAGGACTTACATAGTCCCAGTGATACCACCGCTGAGTGAAATCCATTGCGCAGTAATCCACCGGCTTTTCTCCGATACTAGCAGAAGCACAGCGTCAGCTATGTCCGCTGTGGTTCCCAGACGCGCCGCTGCTCGCGTCATAGCAATCATGCCGGCCTGCATTTCACTTGGAGACCCATCAGGCTTTTCGAGAAACGGCTTCGACGTGTCAGTCGGGACCGGGCCGGGTGCAACCGTATTGACGGTGATTCCGCGACTTTTTCCGAGCTGTACATTCCTGTGAGAACCGACCATCTGATGTGATGCCAGAGAAGACATAAGAAGTATTGCTTACCTCACCAGCCAAGGACGCCGTCAAACTATCCTGCGCTGCCTTCGCGGCAGAATAGACCGTCACACCCTCGAGGCCAAGCTTGGCGGCGATCGAGCTAACATTGATAATCCGTCCCCCTTTGGGCATCTTTCCCGTATCGACAACGGCCTGCGTCAGGTAAATCGGACCAAAAACGTTCAACCCGAACTCATGCTCGAGTTGCTCCGGCGTGATCTCCATCAAGGCTTTGTTGTCGCCGCCTCCAGCGTTATTGACTATCGAACATCTGAAGTCAGATTTGCCTAATTTAGTGATAACAAAATTCGAAGCCCCTGGCCTCCATAACATACCGAGAATATCAATGTGGTCCGTGTCGAGGCCCTTGAGCGTATCCTCGACGATGGTTTTAGCGGTGCCGACCTCCTCGACCGCACCTCGCACCACGGTAGTTTTGGTTCCGAATTCCTTGGTGATGTTCGCGGCGATGGCTTCGGCCTTTGACTTCGAGCTCTCTGACACGTAATGGATGGCCACAGACGCGCCGTTCCGAGCCAAACTTCTCGCGATGGCAGCACCGATCCCGTGCTCCTTGCTAGAGCCTGTAACCAAGGCAAACTTGCCGGCAAGTGAAAGTGTCTCTGCTGCCATACTCAGCTGATTTGTAGAGGTGTATCGTGGAGTGTGTTGATGTGAATGAGATGAAAAACCAGGCAGGACGAACACAGTCCATCAACGCCAGGTTTTTATATGCGCAACAAAACAGAAAAAAGAAAATGATTGTTAATATTGTAAACTCCGAATCTGGATTATAAATGTCCTAGTCGTAAGTTCCTTGAAATTCCCCGTGTTCATCTTCACGGAAATCCGTGTACGGCGTTTTAACTCCGGCAATCACATAAACCGAGAGGGGGTTTTCTCCCCCCCCACGAAACAGAAACCTGCGTTAATTAACGAATCGGCCGAGCTGTATAGCCTTTCGGAGATTCTTTGTACTGGACAAAAGGTAACCTATCGTGAATATCAACGAATATGTGGTGCGGAGTTAGTATTGCGACCCGACCGACCATAGTCTTTTTCCCGCTTCGGGGTAACACATCTGGTGATGATCGAAGCCCCCACGGTCTACCCCATGCGATGCCCAGCGTGCTACTTCTATCCTACGTCAAAGGCCGCCATGACGTGCCTCAGATTAATAAAGGTGAACATATTAGTTGTACGCCACTGTACTCGGCCATATATAGCAGGAACTGCGCCCGCCTTCTTCTCCTCCGAGGCATGACCAAGCACAACATACTCGCAAACACAAAACACACTCTTGAGAAACTTATCCTGAGTCGACTCAGCATCCAATCATGGCCGCTAAATCCCCCGTCGTTCTCATCCTCGGCGCCGGCCCTAATATTGGCCAGGCCGTCGCCCGCACCTTTGCCTCCAAGGGCTACAAGGTTGGCCTCGCCGCTCGCTCCCTAAGGGAGGCCGACAGCACTGACAAGCAGCTGAACATCCCCAGCGACTTCTCCAAGACCGAAGATGTCGTCAATGCCTTTGCCAAGGTAAAGGAGGTGTTCGGCATCCCTAGTGTCGTCGTCTACAATGGTATGCATCGTCCCCGGTAGTGCCGTCGCTAGTTGACCGACGCGTCGCAGTCAGCGCCGTGAGCTTCACCCCTAAAGACGACCCCTTCGCCCTCTCTCTGGCCGATTTGAGTCGCGATACGACCATCAACATCTGCAGTGCCTTTGTTGCCGCGCAACAGGCCGTCTCGGGCTTTGCACAGCTTCCGGCGTCAGCCGCGCGTACCTTCATCTACACCGGCAATGTCCTAAACGTCTCCATCCTCCCGGGATTTCTCTCCCAGGGAATCGGCAAGTCGGGCGCCGCTCACATGATCTGGGCCGCCGCGGACGCTTACAGAGACCGTGGATACAAGTGAGCCACCCAATCTGCTTCGAGAATTTGCGCGTGGGAGACTAACGACGTGAAGATTCTACTATGCCGACGAACGGAAGCTAGACGGGTCGCCCAAGTACCACATCGACGGTGACGCGCATGCGGACCTCTACTGGGAGCTGGCCCACGGCAAAACACAGGGCCCATGGATGCAGACATTCGTCACGGGTGTCGGATACAAGAAGTTCGGTACCATGTATGCGCCTCTCGCGTGAGGCAATGCTGACGTCGATGGTCCATGCGGCAGGCTCGAGGCCAACGTCGCCGACACGGCCGCTTTTCCTGGACTCTAGGAGATGATGACCAGCTTGTCGTCGGAGTATATGGCTGTAAGGATACAAAGCTTGTTTTCATATAGTTACATGTCGACTATGATAGAGCCTTTACTATCCAGAGAACTTATGAGATTGTGACCACTCCCGATCCAAAACTTTATGTAAGTTCAGGGTGGTTTGCAAAGTTGTTAATGAGAGAAGTCCACGGACATGGCATTTTTCCATCCCAGACTGTCCGAACCCCAACAGATCCGTAGAAATACCAAGAGTCAACCGAGAATGCTCAACAGTGTGTCCAATTTTAGACATTTATTACATCTCAACATGTTCCATGGTTTCCTTTTGGCTGCTAGCAGCGGTATCCTGCAAATTTCCGAACAAGACCCCGATTTCCCCGAACGGCAGCTGTCAGCTAGGAATAAGTGGAGCTTGGGATCCGTTCGTCAAGGTCCTCGTATCACAACTTCTAGTATGCCTGAGGGTCGCATTACGGTGTTATTGAAGTCTAGACTGTATTACTAACTCACAAATCTTGCTGTGCCCACACATTTGGGAATTAATAAGCCAATTGTTGCACGGAACTCCGTGAAATAGACTTCAGGCGCAAACACGGCACCCCCCTCCGGCCCTCCCGGCATGTATACAGAATGGATTTGATGAATTCGACGAAGTGCATTTCCTGATACCAACACTACTGAGCTGCAAGACCCAACTACAGCATTCGCTAAATATCAAAATGCATAGGGAGCAGGAACGAATACCTTCCAGCAACCACGAAGCAAGCCGCCGTTGCCCGCTATGCAAGAAAACGTTTGCTCAAGGTAGGAGAAGTCTAGAACCTCGGAAAAAAGAATCTGGTAGTAGCTATCCTTACCCCTAACAGACGTTAATGTCTATTTGTTAGAGTCCTCACGCAGGCGGCACTACTACTACTGTCGCTCCAAACTTCCCGACACAAACACATCTCGCAGGCGATCTTGCGCCGCATGCGTTCGGGCAAAAACTCGTTGCATTGTGCCGGACGATACTAGTTCAGAAACCTGCGTTCGTTGTCGTGAGCGGGGTGCGGAATGTGAGTTTGCTGTGGCAGCACGGCGAGAAGGGGAGTCTCCTGGAGGCGATGTGGGTTCAGCCCCTAGTGCAGCTCACTTCACGGGCAAGAAGTCGGAACCCCATGAGAGTACAACCTCTCTGACCCTCGCCATGGGGTCTAGCCGATCTACAAAATTGAAAACCAGCAGATTTCTCCAGACCTCTCCTAATTCTACAGCCTCCCTCGGATGGTCGACGGAAGACATCTGGGATTCTGGTCTCAGAGACCTCGACACGTTTGGGCTTGAGACTCCACTTTTTAGTGACCAGAGTATCGATTATCTGCTTTACCCTTTCAGTGAAGAACCCAGCATGATCGAAAATGGTATATCTACCCTGACACCATGGGGCTTATCAGGCCCTTCGCTCTTTGAGCATCGGACTTTTCCTAGGCCAAACCAAGGCCCGCTAGTATCGTTGGCAATGCGGATATTGAGATCCTACCCTTTCATGATGCTCCAAAAAAACGCGCTGCCGCCGTTTATTAGCCCTTTGCAAGCCTCCTGGGCTGAGACTGGAGTAGGGCCGCAGCAACAGGTCAGTCGATGCGCTTCCTCACCGTCATATCCTCAAACATTTATTATCCGGCATAGCGGACCGCCAGTTTATAAATATAACTATCGTAATTAGCTCTCTGGATGTGCGAACATTTCTATGAATAATGGCCTTTTACTAACGTTTCCTTAATGAGCAGTCTTTACTTACGTGCATGGGCCTAGTCCAGTTATTCAAATCTCGAAACGATTTAAGCAGGAACATTGTATGGAGGCTGATCAAACTTGAGCAAGAAAAAATCCTTTCCAAGGTATATGCCGTGCCAGTTGTTGTTATTTTGAAACCAATAATAACTGTTTCCAGCATGCGGAGTTCGACAAATGGGAGCTTCTGGCTGCGTTCCAGGCCCTACTCGTCTACTGCTTGCTGCGCCTCCAGGAGGTGCCAGTGGGCAATGACGGCCTCGAAGCCGCCCTTCTCACCACAGTGAATGTAAGTGAGCGGTAAACCGACTTCTCCCACAGTATTGATAGTATGCGCTCTACTCTGACAACCACGGAAGCTTGTATTCAACGCGCTAGTATTGTCGGCCGGTGGGATCCGCAAGATGAACCTTCCCGATGACCCCGGCGTAACCTGGATGGACTGGATCTACAACGAATCAAGGAGACGGTGAGCACTGTTGTCGACGTATTAATACTCTTTGCTTATAGATCATACTGATCCACCCGGAAGGACTGTGCTTATTTTTCAGATCCTCAACATTTTAATTGAGATGTCAACCGAGGCTTCTTCTTATCCCACTTGCGGCTTCGTTCTTATGCCTCTGGCAAACAATGCGACTCTGTGGAATGCAAATGACATCGAGGAATGGCGAACGGAGTTCGAACCCTGTAACAAGGAGCGAAAAGTCAACGGACTCTCTCGAACAGGAGTGTTAACGAAGCTTCAGTTGACCGAGAACTGTGTTGTTCTCAGCTCGGTGGAGTGGGAAGAATGGAGGGCTGAGGTTGGCGAGATAGGGACGCTCGTCATGATTGTAGGCGCGTTGTTATAGATTGACGACTGCTTTAAATTAAATATTAAATTTAATAAACGATCATACCTGATATGCGAAAACAACCCTGGGCCGAATTTCAAACAAATTGACATCAGCATCGGCGTTTGTCTGTTTTCCGAAGTCGTGCTCGGCATGGCGCCCGGCAGACGACGAAGGAACTCTTTGACGGAGATAACAAGTGGGAAAATGGTGACGGAGTTTTCTACTCTCAAGACCCGAGTGATAGACATTCTGCACTCTCTTGAGATCCAAATCGACAGTCAGGAAAGGATTGCTTCCTAGGATGGGATAATGGTAACGCAGGGTTTTGACCTCTGGAAAAGCGTTACCAGCTTTGACGTCCTCGATGTTATCGCTCCTTTAGGTTCCGTGCATCTGTATACATTCCACAGGTCTGGGTCGTGGTGGGTGGATAATAGATCTAATAATGTGGCAGCAAAGGTCACATTTCCAAGTCTTACCACTACCTTGTTCCGACCTAAGCAGCTCCTGCCTCAGCCTGACCTAGAGTGAGCAGAGGATCCTTGCAGGTGCACGCGTTCAGACTGGAGTCACTGGACCTAAACATTGTCACATAAAGAATATCACCAACATTAATTCGTCCAATAATCAGGCATGAAAGTGATACGTCAGCCATAACATTTACCTGCAATTCTCTCACGAGTTTTCATGCCCAACCGCCACACGGCTATACGATTTGCGCCTAAACTCGACTGGCCGTCGATTACACTCTGCCTGACCAAGCTCTAGATACTGCAAGAGGGAATCGTTCGAAACCTATCTCCCGCGGCATAACCTCTCGCCATAGTTCCACTGGTTATCATGGCGCCATGCTTATACTGCGAGTCGCTGCCCTTTACAGAGTTAGAGTGGGAGTCGGAGCACTATTCGACATTTACACAACTAGATGACTCGGCGAAGAACGGCTGTGAAATATGTGGCATATTTAGGGCCGTTGTTCTTGAATACTACGCGTGTCATCGATCTGGCTCCATCGAAGAAGCGGAGGCATACCACCGACAACTGGATAGAGAGGATGCGGAGATAAGATCACAGGCTGGGAGCAGCCACTCAAGTCGAGATGTAGATCTGAGCGACAATGGCCAGTCCGACCAAAGCAGCGAAGTTACCTCCTTTTTTGCCGAATCAGTCAGCCTCGACACGGATGCAGAATTTGCCCCTTTGTCTACGGGCGTCTATCGGATCATCTACACGCGACGCGCCGAGGGTAGCATGGCCATTCCAGTGGACGAGTTGTATCCTTTCGTGGATGTCTCGTCCCAACTTGGTAAGTACGGTGCGTTTCTACTATTTCTACTGCGCGGCAGGACGACTCTAAGCTTCTGCAGGCAGCGTTGCTCTTAACAGTTGGAACATTATCGGGCGGCACGTTCCCCAGGATGTCGACTTTGAATTGGCCAAAGATTGGATTGGAAGCTGCGAGAGAGCCCACACACTCTGCTCTCGCTCATTGGACGGCGCTACCCCCCCTTCTCGACTTCTCGACCTGCAAGCTTTTAGCAACTCTCTTGACATACGCCTCATTGAGGGGTTGAAGGACAATGTTTCATATGCAACGTTGAGTCACTGTTGGGGAACTTCGCAGCCATTACGACTTACCAAAAAATCATCTGGGCAGTTCAAGGCAAGGATCCCCTACAATAGCCTACCGAAAACGTTCCAGGATGCAGTTACTGCCACGGTATCATTGGGGTTGAGGTATCTATGGATAGACTCTTTATGCATCATACAGGACAGTGCTATTGACTGGGAGGAACAATGCGCGAAAATGGGGGGCATCTACAGAGACTCCTTTGTGACAATTGCTGGGCCAGCTGCACCTAGTTGCCACACTGGATTCCTTCACCCACGGGACATCTTGTCGATGGTTACAGTAACAGTCAAGTGCGGTGATCTGACCGACGATATCATCCTCTCTCACAAGGGCTTGGCAGAAGACTGCTACAGTCTTTCGCCTGAGGATAATTCACCCTTGGCTAGAAGAGGATGGATTCTTCAAGAAAGACTGCTGTCCCGTCGGGTGCTTTATTTTGGCACCAGGGGCATGTACCTTGAGTGTTTTAAGAACGTCCGTTTCGAAAGTTGTCACTACCCGACAAAGTGGGATATTCAAGCCAACAGCATCATAACCAAGGCTGTTGTGGACCAGCTCGGGAGCCGAAGAAAACGCCTATCCTATTGGTATCACCTTGTCACCCATTACTCGGAGCTGTTGCTGACGAAATCGACGGACAGACTGCCGGCGCTTTCCGGTATCGCCTCGCAATTCCACCGAGCAACGAAGGAAGATTATATTGCAGGAATTTGGCAAGGGGACATCGCGAGAGGGTTGGCCTGGTATACACCGTACTACGTGCTTACTGAGGAACCGCCACGTGTTTCGGGATGGGATTACCTTTCTCCTTCCTGGTCATGGGCTGCCGCGAAGTATGGAGTGCAGTTCCCTGATTACGTTTCCGAGTTTCTGAGCCGGGTGGACATTCTAGAGGCTACAGTGACGACATCTAGCCTAGACCCGTTCGGCAGGGTAGATGGGGGCTATATCAAGTTACGTGGGAAAACGCAGATTGGGGTTATACGAGAATTACCTGATTCGTTAGTGCGTGGGCGTCGGACCCTTTACGTCTACTCCCGCGACTTGCCTGGAGAAAAACTAGGTCGATTCGAACCGGACGACCGGTGTTACGTTCCAGGATCAGAGTTTAGCGTCCGATTGCTATACCTCGGGAAGTTCAAGCGAGCACGCGAGCACGAAGACGAGCCAGGCGTGGCTCTAGCTGTTGAGCCAGTCCACAGAAGAATTGATGTATATAAGAGAATTGGGATGGTGCACGGCGACACTTTACATAGAGGTGCTCCCAATGGGCTTGAGGGATTTTTCCAGGGATCCAGAGAAATATGCCTCACCCTGTGCTAACCGTTGGATACAAGCGCAAATCGTGCAAATCGTCACAGTTTTTGGACTGTAGATGTCTTTAACGAGTGAAGGACAAGGGGAGGTACGAAATGGGAAAATTGGAGAAAGAGCACTTTACTTATGATAATGTGATGGTAATGAAAGACAGATGCGAAAGCAAGGCAAAGCTAGAAACAGCCTCAGTAGACTAGGTACATAAAGGTGGCAATCATAATTGCTCGCCTATTAGTCTGGAGGTGCTAGTGTTAGATCAGTAGAGATTGTCTACACAAAGCGACTATATGAGAGGCACCGACTCGAGGCTCACTCACGAAGGTCCGACGCTCAGGGTCAAAAAAAGGAGAAATTTACCCAAGAGAGGGGAACATAGAACACACGCTGATGAATGAAGTAGTACAATCCCAATTGGAACCCCTATTTCTTAATTTCGACTTGATAGGCGCTGTGTCCGACAGCAATAGGGTCCTAAATAAAGCTCAGGATCTCATTCTCACAACTCCACCAGACTTTCTACATTTTGGTAGACGTAGTGCTATAGTAGGGGTAAATGAGGAGTCGAAGAATCAAAGGCTATTATCAATTCTAGAAGGAAGGGAGAACAGCGCCATAACTCATGCTCGCTATTAATATCACAACATTGCATGCGGGCAGGTTACGAGGAAGCAGTGGTAGTAGAGCATATTAAGGGGCTACCTCATGTAGGCCAAAAGAAAAAGGGGAAGGGGGGGGAGAGTTTCCAAAATAATCTCGATCTCCAACTCTGTATCTCCAGCAAGGAAACTTGAAGCAGGCAAATGGCGACGGAATCTTCTACTCTCAAAACCCGAGTGATACACATTCTGCACTCTCATGAGATCCTGATTGACAGCGTGGAGAAGATTTGTTACCAGGACGGGATAACGGTATCGTAGGCTTTGGACCCCCGGAAAAGCATTACCGGGTTTGGCGTCGTCGATGTCATCGCTCCTTCGGGTTGGGTTGCGTGCACCCGCGCGTATGTATTCCGCAGGTCTGGGTGGTGGCGGGTGGATAGATCTAGGTGCGGCAGCCAAGATCACGACCCTTTTGGGAGGGGCTTTGGAGACCTCATCCACCCCAACAACCCTTCCAGCTCTCTGTCCGAAGTGGAGGGCTGTTCCGATTGGATTGGATCACATGGCTGCCTCCTATGTACTCTTGGGGTGCTGTATGGAAACCTAGCCAAAAAGAATCCGAACCTGAGCACTGGAGAACTGACCCGGAAACTCGTCTGGTCATCGTCTCCGAACCTACAGAGTTCATGCAAGTGCAGAGGCAGTACGCTGGGTAAAGAGTGCCCGTTTAACGCGGTGCACTTCATTATCCCCAAGACGTGGTGGAGGCCGAGTGTCGCGTTTAGGTCCTTGGAACCTGTGGATATTGCAAAGCTTGACGAGAAAGGTGTCCACATCTTCGAGCATGCACTGCGGCTCGAGCCAGGAAGCAGTAGCAAAGATGTGATGCAAGGGGGTGAAGATTCGGGGCAACTAGATCAGTCCGTTGATACCCCGAGTCTCACATCTTTTCAAAAATAGTCCAGCATATTTATCAAATTCGCTGCCGGTGGTGTCCGCCAATTCATCGTACTGACGCCACACACCTCAGTGGCTTCTAGGAGTGATAATCTGGGTTCTACGGACGAGATGGGGGATGCAAGTAATGCTGGCGGTAGTGGTGGCAAACAGGGAAGGACGTGGGAGAGAAGGTTGGGAAGGCTTTTTCTCACAAAAACCCCTTTCTAGACTCAACGCCGGCTCTCAACAGCCGCTCTTGGTCAATCTTCTTTTCCTGCCTAGCAACTCCTAAGGTAGCATGAGCAGTGATGACCAGAGTAGGCGAGGAGGGGGCTATTTTAAATCAGGAGAGGGAGACGGAAAGACTGAGTGGAAGAGATTTCTTAACCCTTTGAGATGCGTGCAGTTCTCCCTGAGAGCAGAGTAGGTGATATATCAATGATGGAAGAGACATCTTGTCGGTACTGGAGGGCAATATGGCTTGTTAAATGTATTCTGTCTTTCAGCAATCGCTATGTAGATTAGACGAAGACATGCTCTTATCGAAATATATTCGACAAAAGATCAACGTTCAAGGCGTTCGTTATCGTCAGAACACAAGGCAACATCCTGCTCTGTGTATGATTTCACCAGACGTATATTCCTTTTTTTTTTTTTTTTTTTCCTGTCTCAGCATACGATGAACTTTGAAGCAATCTGCGCAGAATTTCCTAGCCCCGCCAAACTACTTCGATAACAACAAAGAACGAGAGAGGATTTGCTTCGAACCGAGCAATGTCGAAGCGATCGTCAGCTGCGCGGAATATGTCCTTCCAAGCGGTGCGCGGCCGCTCCTTTGTGCTGAACAGGGCCATCATTCGAAGATCTGTCGATGTTCCTATTTGCTGTATAGATCGCGGCAGGGGTGGGTCTTGCAAATTGGTGTTCTCACTCGACCGATTGGAAATACCGTTGGAAGAAGTCCTGTTCGGTGTATTGTCAGTCTGCGTCTCCTTGCTAACCGTATCTTGCTTGCCAACGTAGTCGATGAAGAGGATCTTGGCACCGGGTCTCAGAGACGGCCGAAGCGCTTGCAGAATTTGAATACATTCTTTGTCCGGCCAGTCGTGTAAAATTAACTTGATCATGTAGAGATCGGCTTCGACGGGTTGTAGTTGGAAGAAGTCGTGGGCCAGGAATGTGACTCGAGATTCGAGGTCAGCCGGGACGTTGGCCTCGAAAGCTGACTGGACCTTGGGAAGATCTTCAACTGTGATCCTCAACTTGGGATATTTCCTGGCTAGCACGAATGAGTCGTGGCCACCAGAACCACCCAGCTGTCCGATTCTTGGTCAGTGAAGGGTATTCATAAAGACCACCAGAGATACACTTACATCTACAACATGGATGTCACCCGCTTCCTCCCAGTTATAACAGTCATTGACAATCTGCTCCAATCTGAAAATATCCTTCAAGTAAGCCATGAAGGTGGTGAAATTTCTCGACCTCCAGCCCTTTTCGTCGCCTTCGCCTTCATTCTCGATGTACTCCCAAGAGTTTGCATATTTGCCGTGAACCTCTGCACTACTTCCTCGAGAAGCTTCGTGTGTTTTGCGATGTCTGCATACGACGCTGTTCCGTCGAGTGGCACGGCGGACCAGAAGTTGAAATGGTTGAGCACATTCAACGCTGCTGCATCTGGCATGCACTACACACAGAATCAGCCCGCGCTTTCACGCCATTGAAAAAATCCACATCATCCGGGATAGACGCACGTTGTGGACGTAGTTGAAAATACTCTCACTTGGCCCTTGAACTAGATAGTAGAGATCCATCAAATGGTCAAGTGGTTGTTGTTTCGTGACAAACCCCTCAGCGGATATCCCGTCATATTGCGTGGAACTACCGGCCTCAAATGTCGGCAAAGGGATTTTATTCTCTCCGAGGTATTGTGTGAAGCTTAAAGAGAGCTCGACAATTTTTGCGACGAGCTCGTTAAACGTCGGTTGCTGTCGGTCTGACATGGTAAGCGAAGATACTCTCATTTAGGGTGCAGATCAGCAAATTAGAAAATTGCGAGAAGAAACATCAGGGGTAGCGTATCATGCTCAGAGACCCGAGTTATATGTACGACGAAAGCTGCTACTAGGAAGTACCGGCTTGTCCGGTCATCGGCCCTGAGAGTTTGGCGACGTTCCTTTCTTGATACAATCTACTTGCATTTCAGCGCTCACTGGACGGCACTACTACATCCGACAGTGACTTGGTTGGTGCTGCACGTAACCAGGAAGCGGCAGAATGTCTCGTTATAGTATAACCAAGGATGATCATTAGATTATCTTATCCATCGGTCGTCCTCTTCATTTCTCCACTTATGCTGGCCAAGACACCAACCATGATACGGTAGGCTCACTTGTGCATCTCGGATAATGGCTGATCTGTCAACCCGAAGAAAACGAACGGCTCATTATCCGTTTGCGGGAGATTGTGTCGGAAGTGAGGGTGGGGGTCTTCACGAAAAGTCACCTTTGCGGGCTTGGGCGGTTGCGTTGTTGAGAAAAATCTTGAAAGTGGTTGCATCGACACTGTCTTCTGCGACATCGAAGGTGGGCAATTGGTGGGCCAAATGACGACAGCGGACACTATTAATATCGTATGTCCATGCTCACCTTCCGTCCTGGCGTCTGGTAGGAGAGGAGGTGAAGGTTGCTTTGCGCACGGGGGTATATGCACCCATCACGACCTGCTTTATGTCCAAAGAGAGGGAAGTTCGGCGCCGCATTTCGAAATTCTACAATTTCAGCGACAGGATGTTAGCTTTCTATTATTTAAGGACCGCAGAGCCCCCGCTGACGTACAGGGTATGAAGCGAATTGAGATGGATCGGGATTGGCATTCACGCCTCACTGATGCCACTTCCACTAACAAGGACATAGGACAAGAAGACGTATCGCACCAACGTCTCTCGGGTCACAATATAGAGCCTAGGTTCCTCAGACTGTAGAAATTGATATCCCCTTGCCTGCTTCTGTTTGAAGGTCCTCGAGACTATTGCTATTGAGTCGCAACAGCAGAATTCGAGGTTTAAATAGTCTCTACTACCATTCACGCCTGATATACACACGTAGCCCCCCAATCGGATTCTATTTAGCCTTTTACGTGTCTAATTCAGATGTAACGTTCAAGCACCCCATTCGTACGAGCATGTGTTTATTGATCCTATTCACAGGGCTATGTTGGGTCAGAAGGGCGGACAAGGGAGTTTAATCCTGAGTTGGAAATTTCGGAGATTCCCCCCAGCGCCAATTGTGTCTTGGAAGTCCGCCGTTCGGTCGTCGAGGTTACTTAACACGGTAGCACTATATCGATAGCCCGTGCATAACTCTTCAATGGTTCTTTTCAACAAGCGTCTAGATTAATAGCCGAATAGATAAGAACCAGATCTGAGTGTTACGTCCGAAACGGAACGCCCTCTTGGCTCAGGATATGAGCAAGCCTTAATATACCACCCACACTGGAAGTCAAACGCAACCAATGGAATTTAGACATGGTTTCGTTGAAAGATATTCCAAATGTAGAAGACAATATCAACGTTCTAATCGTTCGTCATAGCACAGGGCAACGTCGTACCTCTCCTCTCCTCTCCACACTTTCCTTCCCGAGTTTAGTGCCGCCACCGCCTTCCTAAGATCCGTAATCATGCCTACAGGCCCACTTCCAAACACAACTGTACGACCGCTGGCTGTCCTTTCAACGAAATCATTAACGCACTTGACGAGGTCGGGATGTCGCGTCGCCGGGGGCTGATCCTCGCCACCAACAAAGGCCAACTGTGGAGCCCCGCCCACGGACTTCTCTCCTTGGCGCATTTCTTTCTCGCCGATCATGTTAGCGTCAATAGAAGGGACGTTATCCGAGTCATTCTCCTTGTTTTCGCGGGTGACCATGACTCGAATGGCGATTGCGGGGTTCTCGCGAAGAATGTCTAGTTCTGGCGCAACCCATTGAGAATCTTTGCTCCTACGAACAACCCAGATCAAGTCGATCTTGCGGCTGGATAAATCCAATTTGGCGAGCTCGAGGAGTACCGGGAGTACGTATGTGATACCCGTGCCACCAGCGACGCAGAGTATGTTATTCGTAGGTGCCAGCTGATCTGCCAGATTCTCTCCATATGGACCCGTAAGAAGAACAGAAATACCGGTGCCGGGACAGTCGTCGCGACAGGAGGAGTTGTCGCTGTTATTAGCTCTGGCGTCAGCGAGTCGCTTACCCACCAGCTCGGCAATTTTCTTAGTCTCGCCCGATTTGGCCCTGAACACGTAGGAATGTGTGACCCGCCCATCTACCAGGCCAGGGTGGCTCAAAGGCGTCATAGGGTGAGACTGCCAGATGCTGCCCTCCGGGAAGCAGAGGTAAAAGTGCTGCCCGATGTTCCAGGAAGAAGGAGATTTCATAGTAAAGTCCAGACGCACAACATCTCCGTCGACGCCATTGGGGAAGAGCACTGCATCTGCCTTGGCAGGGGTGATGAAACCAGAGACACTGCTGCCTTTATTTCGATGGAGCATAACGGTTCTCACGGCGCGCGCAAGTCGATCCAAACCCCAGATAATTATAGACGGGGTCAAGAAACAATGGAGTTTCTCCCAATGGCCTATGCAGGCGCCGATATAAACCATGGCGAGGACGTAATGCGATTTGCGGAAGAATTCGTAGCCAGTAAGTCGAATAACGGGAGGAAGACTGAGGACATAAAGCGCGAGAAGCAAGATCATGGCGACGACACCCCAGATGATATAAAGCTGCTTTATCCATGCCTCAGCCACCTGCGGCTGGGGCTGGTACAGTCGGATCTCGACAATGCACCAGCCGATGGTATGCAGAGAGGACTGCACGACGATGATGTACCCGAGCCAGCGGTGGAGGAAATTGAAATTTTGGTAGGGCACGCCCGTCACGATGGAAAGGAAGGATTCGCGCGAAGAGAGGAGGATGGATAGGGGCGTCAAGGCGTAAGCGAGAACGCCGATCCTATCCGACCAGGGGCCTAGACTGGTGCGGGTGTTGAAGTACCCTTCTGCATGGGCGACGGGAGTGACCCATTTCTGGTAGCTGATGCCTACAAATGTCCAGATGGTGAGGTAGCCCGTGAGTATGGCAAGGATGGTAACCTGGAGCCTAGAGGCGCGACCGAAAGGGAAGAATGCTTCGGGGAGAAGGTGGCGTCTGGTCCAAGCTAAGAACGAACGCTTTAACCTGACGCTCGTTGGCAGTGAGGAGTTGTTCTGAGCCTCTTCGGCGGAGCAGTTCCCGGAGTCGAAATGGGTCTTGTCCCCGAGGACTTTGGAGCGCCAATGAACCACGCCCCAAATTGTGAATATGGCAGCGATCGTCAGCCAGAATACCCCAACGTAGATCATGCCCAGGTCATGAGCGCCGTAGACCTCGTCGAGGTAGGCGCATGACCCGGGATCATTGACACAGGGCACGACGCGGTCCGCGTAACCCCAGTGGGGTTCGACTTCTTTTGCCTGAGTGAAGTCTTGAATGTGGCGTCGGCCAGGGTTAACTGTTCGGAGAAGGTCCATGGTTGCGACGAGTCGAAGGGGATATTTAGGCGATGCCTGACTACCTTCACCTGAGATCCTGTTCGATTACATTCATCTGTGGATGGAAAGAGAAGAAAACGAGGAAACAAGGTATGGTTAAGTAGACCGGTTATAGAATTGAAAAAAACTTGCTCCAACGCAACATCCTGGTTTAGCTGTCTCCTCTCGCAGGGTATGTGAGTCCTTTATTAATTTGTCCCCTATCGCACGTTTCTCCCCGCTCATGCCAATAGTCAGACCCCCAAATTGCTCGTCGGGATGTTACGTCTTGGTTTAGCGGTGGGGTTGTGTAGTGGATATATGAGGAGGTGGGTGAGTGTATTTGAGCAAGTTTTTTTTCCTTCTTTTCCCTTGGAATGGGTTCGGGGGCTGGATAATGGATAAGAGTCAATAAACCGCATATTGACGGACCCACTTCTCACCAAGTCCCGGGGTTGCATCGCCTTGCCTGTCATTCTTCTGGACCCGTGGCCTTCAATTCCACTCTTCCATGACGAACTCTTGATGGGGTCGCCCCTCTCGGCCCGGTGAACCCGCGCGCGGTGGCGTTACTCGCCTATTTTAGATCAATGCACGCGAAAGGATGGCGGCACAGTCCGCGACCCTGGCTCCTGGAAGCATCGTGAACAAGGGGACGCATGAGGCCTTGAGGTTTGGGCGGGATACGCGGATGGTTTGACGCCTCACAGATGGCATGCATATGCCAGTGCACTCGGACAAGCTGTAGCGTGAGAGCTTAACCCGGGCATCCAGGGCAGGAGTGCTTCCAGAGCCAAACATATCATGTTGCGCTGGGTATTCCGCCAAGGTATCGACATCACCAACGGGGCTTTATTTCCGAGAGCCTATATCATATAATGCGATCTACGCGTTGCGTAGGAAACCGGATATTAGAGTACGGCATCGTAGAGATAGTTTCAGTCTTGCGAACGGACGGTTAAAAAAATGTTACAGTTGGGATTTTCAGTACTCTAGATAGGCACTTGTAGCATTTCTTCCGTCTTCGCCAACGGCTCTAGAGACGGCTCGCGTCTAGTTCCTCCACAATCTTCACCTCGGCCTTAACCCCCAGATGATCCGTCACCCACGCTTTCTCAAAACCAAGTGCCAGGATCTCACTGCTCTCCTTCTCTCCCTCCGTCAACACATCCGCACCGAATCTCTCGAACTTGGCCAACTCAATGCCGCCCCAGAAATAGACCTTGTCCATCCTCGAGCATCCAAACTTCTCCCGGAGCTTCGTCGCCGCCTGCTGGCCCCAGGTGTAGCCTTCCTCGGTATCCTCCTCCCCGCCCAGCTCCAGGAACGCATCCTTCAGGTCGTTGTCGGTGTGCAACGTGCGGTCGAACGGCTGGATGGCGTTAAAATCCCCCGCGACCAGGCCGGCGTGGACCTTGTCCTCCTCTCGCAGGAACTGCGCCAAGATCTGCATCTGGGGCGGGCGGAAGGGTGGGCTAAGGGCCATGGACTCGAGGTGCGTGTTGCAGAGGCGGATGGTCTTTCCCTGGAGAGACACGTCGACGAAGGCGGCGTCACGATCCATGCGCGTCTTAGAGTAGTGCACACGGAAGGCCGCCGTGATAGGTAGGCGAGAGTCAACAAGCGTCGTTGTGCCGTAATGGTTGGTCGCCCAGTTGGTGGCGTCCACGTCAGTTAGATGGAATCGCTCCCGGATCCATGGCGTGGCGGCAATCGTGACAAGGTCTGCGGGCGTGCATTCCTGGAGAAAGATAACGGGAGCCGCATTCGGAAGGCCGGACTGTACCAGGCCACCGAGGTGAGCGAGTGCCGGCTTCATACGGGCTTCGGCGAAGGGAAGGATAAAGTCGATGTTCCAGCTGTAGAGAGCGATGCTATTAATTCCGACATTGTCTCCAGCAGATCCGGCCGCATCGTCGGACGGGGTCTTCGAAACCCAGGAAGAAGTCGCGGAGTCGAATGTGTGGTAGGATTGCGGATGAGGCTCATCGTCTTTCCACGGCACTGAGGTCTTCCGCAATGTCGCGCTATCTCTCATGGCCTGACCTATAAGGGCTTCCATGCTGTTGCGACCGAAACGGAGCGAGTTGTAGGTGTGCACCAATCTCGCGAACATGCGAAAGCCGAATGTTGACGGTGGCATGGTGGGAATGTGAGGGGGTGAGAAAGGCAAGGACAACTGACATCTCCGACGCTAGTGGCACGTGAATGATGGGTGGAGTTAAATTTATATAGTACTGCGTAGTTTACGAATGGAACGTGGTGTTTCACCGCCGCCATCTCGAAGTGCCGAATCTCCGCTGTGGTCATCCTGCACTAAGTCTTGGCAACAGGGCTGAGCAGTGAGCAACTGAGCACCATCCGTCGGGTCAACCTAGCAGCGCTGGGGAACAAATGACATGCGGAATTGGAGCAGGGAGATCTTCGTGACAAAACAACACGCGATGGTGCTTAGTTCGCATGGTCATTTAAGTTGTGATTTGCCGGTTCACAGTCACTCTTACCTTCAGCCAAAGATCACCATTCAGGTCTCATCGCCCCTGGATGTGACCGAGTGCGAGCCGGTCTATGCACTGATGTTCCCATGAGAGTTGTGCGAAGTACTCATTACATATTACCTGTCTATGCCACATAACCAGTTGTTCCTCCACTCTTCACTTTCAAAAAGTGGGCAAGAAAGTGTCATAGAATATTATTATCTTAGCCGCTACATTCTAGTTATAGATGTATAGATATATGGAGCACCGAGGAACATAACGCTCCCCCCCAGACGTACAAGTTAGTGCGTATTGTTTCTTTTGCCAAGGGAGTGGATCAGTAATTCAGTGGTCAAAGGAGTAAATGATGGCGTACTTGGGCTGGGATCGCGCAAAGCATAAAAGGTCGGATAATATGACCGCAGAGGAGCCACAAGTGGAATAGGAAAAGCCTGGGAGAGCACCAGGACGCCTCCACAATTTTACATATTAATTTACTGTATTATTAGATGTTTCTGTAATGTTTAATATTTGTTGCTGGCAATTTTCATGAATAGGAAGGATTGCCATACATTCAAATATTCAACTCATGCTTCCGTTTTACAACTGGATTGCATTCCAAGAAAACATGATCCAATTACCCTAACCCTAATAGAGACTATTTACACCAGCACCACACTCGACTGGCCAAACGACGAGATAGAATCGAGGGTATCGAAACACTCAAATGCACCCACCCTCTCGTACACGACATGTGCGCTTTCCACGCTCTCCGAAACCACTGCACCACTGCCTGTACTGCCCACACTTGCCCCTTTTAGTTCTCGTCTCCGATGACATTGAAACAGCTGGCTGAAAACGCACGTCCTTGGACGATCTACCCTCCGCCGACGAACGAGGATGCCATGAATATTGACAGGGCTAGAGGCGGTGGCTTTGTCCCCGTCGTGCCATAGACAGAGTGCCTCCAGTCCGCGGTTGGCTTCCTTGTAAGGAATATCCCAGACTAGGGACGATCGTAGCAAGCCAACGTCATTGTCGTCGTGGCGTATTCCTGCGGCCGATCTGCCTCGTGGAAAGGCAAATGACACAATGTAAGTCATGTTTGGGTTCGAAGAGCAGAGGCGGAGCGGCCGCAATAGCACACCGGTGACGCGGATGTGCGCGCCAGCGCAGATGGCGCCAAAGGGGTCGGGGCCCTGGAGCGTGATGGACACGGCGTCAGCGGCGGTGTCCAGTCCCCCCAGCGGCCATTGATGGTCAGGTGCGATTGGGTGAGTGACGGCAGTCCCAGCAGACACGGCGATCCAAGACCACGAGGGCAGGTTGGCAGGTGGTGGCGTCTCGAGAGTCTTGCAGTGCCAGCAGAGGCCGTAGGCCAGGTCACTCCGCCACAGACCGGCAAGGTAAAGCTGTGAGCTTGGGTCTTTGCCTCTATCGGTTCCAAGTGCTCCTCTCTCCTCTCCCCCGCCTTCCCCCCATCCACCCGCCTCGGCCACTATGCGGGCTATCCCTGCCAGCGCCGGCAGACGGTCAGATTCGTGTGTGAGCTGCCGTCCCGTGTACTCACGTACGAGGTCGTACCAGTGACCAGGATATGTGAGGTCTTTAGCTACCCACGGCGCCGTTAACGCTGGCAACTTTATGGGACTCCATTGGGTGCGCCGGTCGATTGCATAGACGTTGGCGACGCTGGGGTCGCTCTCATTCCACTCGCAGGTGCGGCAGGTCCAGACGGTCTCAAGCGAGTAGAAGCGGAGCTGGGCGCGCGATAGACAGGCTTCCTGAAGGGTCCAGCCGCGGGCATCGAGGGGTGCGCTGTGGTAATCGCGGTAGCTCTCGACTTTAGGGTGGTCCGGACGGAGGTGGATGACAGCCTCGTAGGCGGATGCAGAGGTAGAGACAGGCACAGAGGCACTTGGGGCACGCACGCGGACAGCCACCCCGGCGAAACCTGTGCGAATACCTGAGAACCCCTCGGCGTCGTCCGCGGCACGGCTGGCCGTGATGGTGAGGTAGGCCAAGCGATAAACGTCGCACATGCGGGCGGCCTCGCGTTGCCAATCATCGTGGTCATCCTGCACGATGCATAGCGAGTCAACCCAGAGGTAGCGGAAGCCGAGGAGCCGCGTGAGGTGCACGGCGTCAGCAATGGTGGCGGGAAGACGGTCGGCACCATTCAGTTCAAAGCCCTGCTCTTGCCGGGCTGCTAGGTTATTTCGCAATGTCTGATGGTCCCGGGCGGCACCCCAACAGTGGCTCAATGCGAGATAGCGGCTTCGGCGACCGGCAGTGACGAGGAGCTTCACTGGTGTGTCGACTAGCGTGGGGTCATTGCTGCCGTCTCCGCTGCCGACTTCACCCACGTCTAGCACACGCGTGGGTAGTACGGGGAGGGCCTGTCCGTTCTCAAGATGGCACTGTGTGTGTGTGCTGTCACACACGGCCATCCAGCGGCGGTAGCAGGCTATGGCTGCGGGTGAAAACGGGTCGGGCGACACGGGTTGCGGCCCAGTCACAGCAGCCGGGAGTCCGAGAGCATCGTGTGAGAGCAAGTGTGGATACTGATGCAGAGGCTGGTTCTTGGGCTGAAGTAGGTGCACGATCAAGCCATCGCACGACTTGGTTGGCGTGGTCCACTGGCCACCGTGGCAATCCTTTCATCCAAAGGCCATGAAAGTAACGCAACATAAAGTACAGCGCGCAGTCTCTCCGTGCGCTGCGATCACTGTCAAACGCGGCGACCAGATCGGTGCCCCAAGTTGCCTCGTCGATGACAAGTGTGTTGTTATTGTTTGCGGGATCTCCGGCTGCGGTTTCACTGGCCGGGCTGTGTCCAACCCCGCCAGCTAGCTCGGTCTGTCTCCGGGCCAGTCTTGCTGGAAAGTCAAAACGGCGGCACGCCGGACACGGCTGCTGCGGCAAGTAGGCTGACGATAGGAATTGCCGCTCCGGCAGCGGCGCCAGCATTTCTGGTGTTATGCCGTGCTGAGCAAAGAAGTTCATATCAGAGGTGTACGGCGTGCGGTTGCGAATTAACCATCTTGCCACAGCCGTGTGGCCGCGCAGCACCGCATACACAAAAACACGCAGGCCATGGGCGTCCGCATGATGTAGCGCCATCGTTTCGACATTGGCGAGCTGGCGCATCCACATCTCATCCGATGCCCAAAAGTCAATCCAGCGGTCTCCCAGAGAGAAGCGTGGCGGTGGCTGAATAGACATTGTGACAAGAACGGGAGACGGCGACAGGAGAGAGTAGAGAAAGAGTAGAGAAAGCGTAGAGAAAGAGTAAGGAGAGAGTAGAGAAAGAGTAGAGAGTGTGAGTGAGACAGAACTTCCATGTTAACAATTTACAAGACGAATGTCAGGATACAATTCCCTAGGCGGCACTGGGAGGCTTACCATTGGGCAAGGGCTACTGATAAAACAATACGCACTGCCCCGCATTCGCCAAATGCATAGCCACAGTATTATACAGCATCAAGGCGGCAGCAGCGAAGGAACTGCTCTGGTAATTGGTAATAAAAAGTAGTAGTGTCGCGGAGCGGCGAAACCCACCCCAGAGTTAGTTGGCAAGCTCACGATGGGGTTATCTTGCAGCGAGCTAGGAGAGGGACACCCACCGAGTGTAGTTAGTGCCCAGTTCTTCATCCTCGACTTTGACCTTGCTTGATTGGTCGTTTGGTCACGAAGAAAACAAATCGATACCCCATGTCATGAGCCGACCCCTGTACGAGCCCAGGGCGGTGAGGCACGGCAGAATGACAGCTGCAGGGCGGCCGCAGGCAACCAACCAAGGGGCAAGTGGGAGGAACGCAATTGCAAGTGATCAGCAGCAATTGCTCCTCCCTGCAAGATCAATTCCAGACAGATTGGAAGTTTGGAACCACCATGTCCGACCATAATGAGCTCCCTTCAGACGGGCAAGAGCAGTGCCCAGAACAGCAGGACCGCAACAGTACAGATTCCAAAATAGGGAAATCTGAGTATCGCAACGCATGTCTCAATTGTCGTGCCTCTAGACAACGATGCAGTCGACAGGTTCCGTGGTAAGTAGCATTGCGAATAGGCTATTCGTGAATGCCCGTTCCGCGTGTATATGCGGACCACACACAAGTGTTGACTCTTGTGACTGTACGTACTTAGCTCTCGTTGCGTCGACCAGCACCGGGTGTGCCGATACCCAGCCAGTTCTACCCGGGGCCGTAAGCCTGGTAGCGGCAAGTAAGAATCGACCTATTTCTTTTTGTGTTCCCATTTTTTATTTTTTTTTTTTTCTTTTTTTCTTCCTCCATTTATTGATGTGGGAGCAACCGTAGCAAACCTGATACCGTCGAAAAGGTGCTAGCCCGGATCAGAAAAAGTTCGGTACGAGACCAGGTTCTAGCTGCCCTCCGCGATCCATCTTTCAGCTTCGAAGACGAAACCACCACCGCACCGAGCGACATAGATGCGGAGGGGCGCACCGAAACATCCCGCATTGCCGCACCGCACATCGGCCGACCACCCCAGGCGTATGGCTCCGAATCGGAGGAGGAGAACGAACGCGGCTCACTAGTCTCCTCGCTAGACATTCTTGCCACCGTTGTGACCACGGACGGGGACTGTCGGCATCTCCCATCGGACTTGAAGCTATTATCCATATATAGCAGACCCGACATGGGCGGCCAGACACTGGATAACCGCATAACGCAGTACTTTGGTAGGTCAGCCCATCCTCCTGTAGGACTTTCCATAGTTCGTCCCGCGCGTGTAGGCTAATGTGTGGATTGAATATGACAGCACCACAAACCACCTTTAAAAGGACTGGCAGGTGCTAGCCACCCAGCCCAGCGGTGGAGTCTTTCGACTCGAGCCATCGGCCTGTGATCCGCTGACGGCCCGCTTCATCGACCAAAGCGATGTTGAACTGTACTTCAAATTGTATTGTATCGTATCCAGCCATCCTTTCTTTACCGCGACCTCTGACGCAGAGCATGTATTATTAGATTCTACAAAATACGCAACCCCCTCCTGGGCTTGCTCGATGCTGCTCTATATACGCCCGAATACGTTTACGCCTCCTCATTCACCCTATTCTCCGTCATTTGTGCCCTCGGGTGCGCCCTCTCCACGCGGCCCCGCGACCGCATCCTCTATCCTACTCTGCTGTCCCTGGCAGAAGGGACCGTGAAGTGGTCCATCGCCACTTCAGTTAGATCCGTAGAGGCCATCCAATCTATTATCAATCTCCTCTATTGGGCCCCTGCCAACCAGAAACATCGGGACGATCCATATTGGCTACATCTTAGCCACGTGAGTTCCTCTTCCCTTTTTTTTCCCCCTCCGCGACGCAGTAGTAACAATCATTCGGCCCGTGCCAGGCCACCCAGCTAGCTCGGGAAATAGGGCTACACAGGCCAAGATGCGTGGCAGACCACGTCAACGAGCTGTTTCCCAATGGCCCCAACCACGTTAAAGAACGCTATACCAGAAACTGTGAGCGCACATGGCTGTATACATATATCGCCGACAAAAGCTTCGGCATCATCACTGGTCGTAAGGCCCTGATTTCCTACAAGGAGGTTCCCCCGTGCTTTACACATTGGTGGAGTGACCCTGCAGCAGTCTCTACTGATCGTTTGGTCTGTGGTATCTTTGAGACCAGGCGAATGCTAGTAAGTTAGAATCGGATTTGATATCTGTTGTGCCCCAGAGAGGTACTCTTTCGGCCTTCTATTCCTGATAACACGCCTGCAGTTCGAACAGCTAGATAAGCGAAAGCGTATGCAGAAAGCCCCAGCCTCAGTCATGAGCTGGCATGCCGATGCTTTTGCGGCCCTGGACAGGCTCCACTCAACCCGACACACCCCTGATGGTCTACCCTCCGCATCGCTATTCCCCGTGCTCGGCTTCTACCAGGACCATAGTATTCTGATCCTGAACGCTCAGGCCTCTCGTGACCTCATCGTAGTGCAGAATAAAACGGTGTCCTCGGAGTTTTTGCGAATATCGAAAATGACGGTTCTAGTGGCAAATCGCATGTTGGACTTGATTCTGAACGACAGCGCCATAAACGACCTGCGGTTAGGATTCCATAACAATATGTTTATCATGATTTGCCACGCGGCTACTGAAATACTCCATGTACATGCCACACCTCCGCTGTCCAGCAGCTATGCCATCCCCGGTTTTCTCAAGAATTCTGTCTTCTCTTCATGGATAGCGCTGACTCTTTCTTTTCCCTCCTTCCCAGGCCGTTAGACGCGGGAGCGAAATGTCCGAGGACGTAGAAAAAGCAATCTCGAAACTGCGCGCCCTCCCCGGGCACTTGGAACGAATTGCGCGAGACCTGCCGCAAAGCTCGCAGGCCCACGTGTCGGCCACCGTCTGCCACTTCTTCGCCGATCAGCTTGATAAAGGCCCGCTTGCGGGACGGAACCGCGCCGGAATCCCCGACTGTGGCGGCGGGTCGCAGCCGGGGAGGAATCTGGCTCTTCCGGCGGACTCTCTCGACCCCGCCATTTGGCTGGACATGGGGTTCTTGGGCGCGGACCAGACTGGGTTTGGGAGCTATACTCTTGACGAAGCGCTCGCGAATGATTGCGGGGCAAGTGATTTCATGTCGTATTAAATTATAGGCTTCACAACGGGGATAATGGTATGCGGAGCGAATGGCTTTTTGAGATGGTGATCCATAATTCGAGAACCATTATTGCTCAGATGAGACTTCTACGAAACCATATGGCTTTACCATTAAGTAGTAACATAGAGGTACTGTTGTATACCTATCTGCCTTTAGCCATTGCGCTCTCAAACCCTCGACTAGTTTTGGCGAAATATGTCTACTACATCTTCCAGAACGGGTCTCACAAATTTTTCCAGGTGAAGCAATGCCTAATAAACGTAGCGTATCGAGTGGGCAGGGTGGAACGTGTGATTGTGCGTTCAGCGCCACCCGAGTCTCCGTCAGACTTGACAGCCATGCCGCCGATAATCCAGCCGCGAAGGAGACCAAGGCAAAGGCCGGCCACTATGAAGGAGAACCCCGTAAACAGTTGGGCCCCGATATAACTGCCGGTCCTGTCGACAATTTCCAGAGCGATGGGCTCGCTAGCCACCGTGGCCGGCACCACGGATACCCACAGCAAGGAGAGGCCGGCCGGGAGGTTCTCGAGGCCGACGACCTCGGCTAAGACGGGCGCTATCCCGACCCAGAAGCTTCCGGCGACCAAACCTTCGACGAGTGCGAAGAAAATCAATACCCCGTAGAGCTTGGCGTTAACCCAAACCGTCAGCGATAAGACACCCGTGGCGAGCGTGCACATGGCGACGATATTGATGGCACCGCATCTGTCACTGAGCCAGCCGATAATGGGACAACCGATGGCCTGGCCCAGCATTAGCAGGGCCGGGATGAGGGATGCTTGGGAGGGGTTGAATCCCATTGTCTTTGCGTAGTTGGCAAGAGTGAAGATGAGAACGAAGTAGCCCAGCATGCTGAACGAGCCGAACCCAAGGACCAATAAGTACTCAACCCTCTTCAGAAGCGCCATATCGAAAGCAAGCTGGCGCGAGCCCACCTCGTCGTAGCGCGTCCGAATGAGCAGAACGCAGGTCGTATTCACGACCAACGAGACAATGCTCAGGATTCTAAAAGCCCACTCCACGGAGAGGTTTTCAATCATAGCTCCGGACGCAAGAGAGTATACAAGTCCGCCAAGACCCGCGCCTGCGATCGTGTACCCACTGGCGAGGGACCGGTGCTTATCAAACCACTGGGGGATGATTCCGGAGGCGGGAATATAGATAAGCCCCATTCCCAAGCCGAAGAGCACGCCTTGGGTCAGGAAGAGTTGCCATATAGAAGTCGTGAGACTGGAGCATGCCAAGCTCACAGACTGGAAGATTGTGCCACAGAGCATAGTAGGTCGCGTTCCAAAGCGCCGCACGGCAACTGTCGCAATTGGGGCCACGGCCAGGGTGCATCCGACGCCCAGCGTGCCCACAAGGGCGTATTGCATCGGCGTTGCCCCCTCAAAGACATCGTTGCTGAGGTAGTGAGCGAGGAAGACGGAGTAGGCAGAGTTAATGCCCCATGAGTGCCCGTTCGTCATGCCCACGCAGGCTGTAATGACCCATCCGTAACCGCCATCGGGGATGGAAGGACCACTCTGCTCAGGGAACAGTTGCTGCTCGTGGCGTAAGGGCTCGCTTTCGCGATTCGTGTTTTCCTGTCCCATTGCAACCATGAAACTTTCGGAAAATCTTAATGTATGGGTGTAGGATGGGAGAGAGCTGTTGATACGACAGCCTTTCTTCCCTGACCATAACACTTGCCGCTTCACCAAGCGGTTTTCAAGATTTTATAGGGACATCCCTCTTCTTAGGGAGACAACCTGCCACTGTAAGTTCAAAAGAAGGTCATAGCCGCGCGCATTTTTCTAGACTCCGAGGCGGAAGGTTACATTTGGGCATCCGTTCCCCCGGCGCCACTCCCGCTGGACACCAGCTGAGCGGTTGGGGGTGGAGAATTAGATTATTAATCTTTGTTTTTGCGCAAAAGAAGTTCCATGCACCAGTTCAGTATCAGTGTTCCACATGCACCGTTGACTACTTCGTACTTCCTGAAGACGAGCGTGCCCGGGGTCCGACTTGCCCATGAGCGCGCGGTTCCAGAAATATTGCGAGGGGTTCTAATTCGTGGCATGTTTAGTTGATTCTGGAACATCGAAGCAACTTGTCACTCCTCAATACCGTAGTACCGCCGCTGTCAAAAGCAAAATCGCTCTTTCATGTCAAAAACGCCCTGCAGCGGCGACTTCGACAAATCTCCATCAGCATCGGCGTCTTTACGTAAAAAAGCTCCGCAACGGGCAATTTTTTAATTCAGCTCCGACCGGACCCGGGTCCGGCATTTGGGCACGTGACGTGTGCACAACACGACCTAAAGAGGTGGAAATAGATTCTCTGCTATCACAACGTCGATCACTGTCCAGTGTCGGATGAGACTAGATGTATAGCAATATATCTATTCTATTTACATTCGCAACCTAAGCTCAAATCCTTCTCCGCCCAATCACGACGACGAGTTTACATGTCCAAGTATGGCCCAACAGGGGTCTGATATGGACCTACAGCTTCAACCATTCCGAGGCGAGGGCCTGTTTCGAGTGATCCATCCATTCCAAGCTGTCATCTACAAATGAGGAGGAACTCGAACTCGAGAATCATAACGGGCCTACAAGAGAGCTTGCTAGCCGCCAAGTCGGCCCCATAGGGTAAACGGGAGGTCTGTCGCTCGTCAGAAAGTTTGACGAGGATGAAGAGCACCCATGGTCCTCTCGGCCGTTTACTGTCAAACAAAAGCCATTTTAGTTCAGCTTTATTAGATACTCGCCACTCACCAAGATCAGGATGGGTATGGAAGGGGTTTGCGGTGTCTCTGTCAACATACCACACTCAATAATGGCATGCTACTGCTACCAGTTAGCCTCGAGTGGGGCTGTAGACATCACCCATCTCCTGGAAGATTTTCTTCCACATTGTAAATTCTACTATTACCATCACAGCACATCGCTTCTCCAGCCAGATACAATCTGCAGAGTTTCTAGTCATAGAATCCGACACATAGCAATAGTTAAAGCTCAACAATGTAAGGCGCAGGCTTCTATTTACGGATATCATTCAGAGCAGAATATCCCTCAATGTTCTGCTGTTACGTGAGTGCACTTAACTCTGGTTCAAAAACGAAACTTCTTAGTCAACTTAAAACTCCCGAGTGTAGTAAAGGCGTTCCCATCTCCTCCAATGCCCCCTTCCCCTTCCCATTGAGGAGTGAGGTAGGAAAGAGAGAGCACAATTGCATGTATGCACCTACCTTTCACAGTCTCAATCAGCTTTTGTCTAGTAAAGAGCAGTACACTCAGCTACATAGATGTCTTATTTACTTTGATGTCTTTTCCATCTAGAAAGCTCCACTCTCTATCATGGGCTTGCTTAGGTATATCTGAGTGCCATTGATAAAATATCATACTACTAAGACCTAATTTACATTTACTATTAAAGATATTATGTAGTGAATCCCCTTTACTCGACGAAGGTCTGAATAGATCATGCCCTTATAGAAAAAAGTATAAATATGTGCTCTCCTGATGCCGAAATCCTAACCTCTGATTCTCTCATCCCCATCAACATCCCAAATCCTCAAGTTTGCTAAAAGCAAAAAAAAAAAGACATCAAACTAAAGAGACATCAAACTGCAACCCAGGTAAACACTTAAACGACGAATTATAATTCCTCTGTAAGCGCCCATACCTTTTCCCTCTCTAACATGCCTAACATAAAGTCACTTAGCAGGAATTTGACCTATACAATCAATACAATGTCCCCTCAACGCAACGCGAACACTTCCGGTGGTGACTTCGCCAGGCCCGTCGACTACAACGGGGACGAGGACAGCACTAAAAAAGATAAGCCAAAAGAACAGGTCTGGGTCTGTGGTTGCGGTGCGCGGAATGCGCTTGGATTGCTCCTCTGTAAGGAGTGTGGCGAGCGCGGCTCGGTGCGGCCGTAAAGGCATTAAGGGGGTAATGGCTTCGTACCTGGTCTGTTTGGCTGGATTATACAGCGGGATATTGATACCCTCGGTAAGAAGTGCATAGACGGAAAGGTTAATAAAACGGAGGTTAAGCAAACGCTCAGGTCTTGGTTCGGTGATGATGTGCTAATCTGGGAGTCCATCCCCTACACTGTCGAGTTGATCAATGAGGCCTTGCCTCGGTGTGCGAGGCGCCCCCGCTCTATCTGGCCCTTAAGTTTCAACCCCAAGATTTCAACATGCCAATTAGCCACCACTATCTTCAATCATCTATTACATCCAAATATCTTCTTACTTCAATACGTAAAGCTAGGATCGCGGTACCGAAAAGGACACAGCTAATTTCTCACCACAGTAGAAAATACCTCGCCACGCGAAAGTACTCCTCTCCGGCCGGCATCGATGGCAATAAGATGGCATCGTTGATTACCGTTGTCCAGACCAGAAATTTAGGACTGTCTCTGGTAATAGACAAGGGACTCTTGAAGTTGTGGACTCCCCCATAAAACTCCCTCTCGCCAAACGGGAGCATTGCTGCTACCATCATCGATCCACAAACTTTACGAATTTTAATACGCCTTGCTCGGATCACAAACGGCGGCACTGCCGGTCTCAAAGAGCTCCTGCTAGCAATCACCACCTCTCACAGGGCCGTCTATAGGCTGGGGCCATCTCTATCCGGACCAAGGATTAAGGACCCGGCAGACCCGCTAACGACGTGCCTCGCAGAGGTGACCGATTTCGCACGAGTGGCCCAGTGATCCTTGGCGCCTTCCGTCTATCAGAGGCTTGCGCGAGGCGAGAACCCTCGACAAACGCCACTCCCGGCATTTCTGACGACCGCTAGTTCTTCTGAGCGGTAGTCATTCTCAGTGTGACTTGGAGATATCCTTGGGCGTGGCTTTAAGCCTTTGCTGAGATGGCCGATTCATTCGTCTTTCACAGGATACTAGGCCGGTGGGAGAAGGGGGAAGAATTGGGGGAGAGGGGCTGAAGCGGGATCTACCATGCAATGGCGAGTTAGAACGGACGATGCACGTCAATTACATTAACCAGACACTTTTACGATAGCCTTATCGTAATACAGGCAACACGAAACACTTGGGCAGCAGCGCGTCGTGCACCAAAGGAACCCTGTGGGAGTGTCTTGGCCAAGCTCGGAGTTTGGTGGCAGCCTCGTATTCGCTTAACCGCTGATACTATTAAGACGTCGTCGCCCACCAAGATGCTGGCATTCTGGAGGCAACTACGCAAGGCACCAGGGCTCCTACAATAGTACGGTTTGAAATCCTCAGAAGGTCCATGAAAGTATATACCCTTCCTTAGACTTTCGCGTCCTGCCTCTGGTCGTCTCGAGGGAAGAGTCCTGCGTCGAGTTCGTTGAGAAGCGATGGGTGGCCTCGGTATCCCATGGACGAAGACATGGTACAGTCGGATCGCATCCGAGTACACCTCACAAGACATATTCGCAACAATTTCAGGTCATCACTCTCTTCGAGGTACCCTAAGAAACTCGACATTTTCATCAATGGGATTTGGTCGGAATTGAGGAAATACTTGGTAATCAGCGTGGGAACATGTACTGGTTATTTCGCCAATGTGGCGTGGGTTCCAAGAAGTTTGTCGATGACACTGCAGTCTCAATTTGAGCGGTTACAACTATACAGATCTCGTTACGATAAACTCCAATGCCTTGCCCGGCTAATCTTGGCTCCTTAGGTGAGGTTGTTATATTGGCCCTACACATCATGACATTGGCACCGCTGCTGTCTGGTCAAATCACCACTCTCGGGGTAGTCCAGCCCATCTGGGAAGTGCCCCCATAACCTGCTCCGTTGAATCTAATCCAATCACTAAAGCATACGTTGCATGCTCGCTCTGCATGTCTAGTCATGCAGATCACGCTGAACCAATAGCTAGGCACAGCCCCACGGGTCGGATACCTCGTAAGGTGGGATTGCGTGCTTCGAGGCAAATGGCTACAAGAACCTGACGACTCCCGATGGAGTCCTTATCCTGAGCGAAATGCTCCGACTCCCTTGGAATACATCCTCGTCGCACTTCATACCGACGCCGAACGGAAATCGGCCCCCTCCCGCCATGGGTTCCGGTTCGGTGTGTGCGGAATGTGGCAAGTTTTTCAAGAAAGACAACGTGATTAAACGTGTTACCGATCCATTATCAGAACGCCAGTACCCCTTGGAGACAGCTGCTGAGTTTCAGCGGCTGGTAAAGGAAGTCAGGATGTCTGTCGCTACTTGCAACTTTTGTGATTTGGTTTCAGAGCTGGTCAATAACCATGCTACTCCTGAAGAAGTTGTATCAATCAGACACATCATCGAAGAGACTCTTGTGAGAAGCGCATTCAAGGTTCGCTTGGAATTCGTTGGCAGAGACGGAAATGAGCTGGGCTCAGATACGGTTGGTATATGGGGAACCTCTGGTAAGTGTGTACCACGGTTATACTTCTGCGACTGTGTTGACGAGAAGGAATCTTGCTATTGAGCTTAGTTCCGAGAGAGGAGCAACCGTACCTCGAGGTGCTCTACAAACTAAGGGCTATGGAAGCAGAACCCCCGCCCCCCTCATGCAGAGATCGGATATATGACATGACCAAGTGTTGTCTTCGCCGTTGTCAGGAGACCAACTCGAAATGTAACGAAGACGTCGACGATTCCTGGGTCCCGAGCCGACTTATTTTTGTCGGATCAGCAGACGGACTGTTCCAGCCAAAGCTTGTTTTGACACGCGACCTATATTCCAACACACCAATACAGTACCTGGCTTTAAGCCACAGATGGGGGACATCTTCTTTCCTTACTCTTGATTCCGGAAATGAAGAGCGTTTTCGGAAGCATATACCCCTCAGAGAGCTTCGGCAAACATTTCAGGACGCAATCAAGATTGCGCAGGAGCTGAGAGTTCCATACGTGTGGATCGACTCGCTCTGCATCATCCAAGACTCCGAACAGGACTGGAGAGCGGAATCCAAGACAATGCACCTAGTTTATCGCAATGCTTTCTGCACTCTCGCAGCGGCTGAAGCTGGTAAGCTCGAGAATGGTTTCATCGACATCGCTAAACCGGTTGTGAAGACAGAGTTCCTATTACTACTTGAGCTACAGGGAAAGGTTGAGGAGTTCATGGTCATTTACGATTCAGCTAGGTTTCTCCTGTCTAGAATCCCCAAGTGGCCGTTGATGAACCGCGGCTGGGTCCTCCAGGAGAGCCTCCTGTCTCGGCGTACCATGTACTTTGGAACCCCTCTCATTTGGGAGTGCCGAGAGGGCCTTTCCAGCAGCCGTCAAGGTTACCATGTCGAATACCAGTACCCCCTAGTTCCACAGAGAAAGATCTGGCCAAATCTCCTCGTCGGTCAAGAGAACGTCCATGGGTGCTGGAGACGGGCGGTTCGTCAATATTCCCGGTGCGCCCTCACAAAACCAGACGACAAACTTGTGGCAATGTCAGGAATAGCGAGGACGATCAAGTCAGGTATGCAGTCAGAATATTTTGCTGGTCTGTGGAGGGAATACATCGCCGAAGACCTACTCTGGACTGTAGGGGAAGTGGCGGATGGACCCCAACGGTGGCAACCCGACATGTTGCTAACTATCGAGGTATGTACGTTTTATGAGGAGGCCCTTGTGCTTCATGCTAATGAATAAAGCTCCATCATGGTCTTGGGCCTCTGTCGAGGGGCCCATCGACTATAGGATTCCCGTTGTCTCTGATCAAGTGTGCCCATTAGTATCTGTGCTACCATCTGTAAAAGCACGAGACGGCGATGTATTTGGGCAAATCATAGAAGCCTCCCTTCTGGTAACGGCCAAGGTTTTCAGTCTCGGCTTATACAGCTTATTACGGCACAACGTCTGGGTGTCTGCGTCCAGAAAGCCTAATCGAGGCTGGGTAGTGTTCGACGGTGATATCGATGGAGACGCCGACCTTTACCTACTGCCAACTATCCTATGTAGTCAAGGCGCATACTGCATTATCATGGAACGCGGTGGGACCTGGGAGGGAATGCCGTCTTACCGACGAGTGGGGTTTGCGCGAGTTAGTGAGAGTCGTGGGGGTTTTGGCAACTCATCTTGGATTGTCCCCGATTGGTTTCGTTATTGGGTGCAAACTGAAGATGTCCAGAGATTTAGACTTGTCTAATTATTCCCATTTTACATGGGGTAGGTTAAGATTGGAGAGGAGCAGGGACTAGCAGACAAATGGTGCAGAGTATCACACGTGAAGGATCATATCCCGTAACGAGAGTGCTATGAGCCTGGATTGGTCTCCGTTTGTATTCGAGTTCTGGTCCCCCCCTGTTACGTAGGGCGGATTTACGTCCTGGTATGAGATAAATTTGGCAATTTAAGGAGATGCCAGAGCTCTTTCACGAAAGCTGAGTTCGGCCTCATCCAGCCTAAGCAAAGACTGAAAATATCACGTGAGTCTGGGATAATGACAATCTCGCGGAAAACGGTGAGTCGAGGATGAAATAAGAACGGACTTAAGAAGCCGCTGGGATTATGCCGAGGCATGTATCCCAGCAGATAGTAGGTGCACGCGGATTTCCCCAGACTCGGATCTAGGACAAGCTTGATTTGTTATCTGCAGGCAATGACTTTTCGATTGAGAAGCGGCAACTATTTGTTTCTCCACAATTTTACTTCGTTTCCACCACCACAAGATGGCTACAAAGCTATACCAAACCCCCTCAATAGCGACGTCCGTCCGGGATAAAATCGTGTTCTATGGCCTGCTTCCTGTCTTTAGTATGCGTGTTCAAACCCATCTCATCAAGAAGCAATACGACCGGATAGAGCGGATAGCCAACTAACTTCATCTGCCACGCATTTTAGTCTTGCGATTGCTTGCCGCATTCTCATTCAGGAGGAATACATCGCTCCATTGGCGCCAGAGGCTAGCGCTCGCCTTCATCAAGGCCCAGAGAGCCGTCTTCCCCGCCGGGCTGCGTCGCCGGAATCTCCGGCGTGTCCTAACCGGAGCCGGGATCAAAGGATACGCCGCCAAAAACGGACTCTCCCTTGAAGTCGTCACGCTCGAGGATTCCAGCACTGTTTTCAAGGCCGACGTAAATGTCCCTCCACCAACGCTTCACTTTGTCGGCCCTCCTTCGGCATCGGCGACGGGCCCGACGCTTCTGTATTTTCACGGAGGTGGCTACGTCAACCCGATGAGGGCGTTTGGTCATGTGCCCTTCGCATTGGCCTGTGCGGGGGCTTGCAAGGCGCGGGAAATTGTATTCCTAGAGTACGCGCTCGCTCCAGAGTATCAGTACCCAGCCCAGGTAGTCCAAGCTGTCGCCGCCTTCCGGTACCTTCTAGAGACCCGCTCCGTGAAGGTTGAGAATATCATGGTTGCCGGGGACAGCGCGGGCGGCAACCTCGTCGGCTCGCTGCTCGCACATTTGGTGTCGCCATCCCCTTATGCTCCGCCAGTAGATCTTGCAGGTAGCCGGCTGAAAGCGGCGGTGTTTGTGTGCCCTTGGACCATGATGGATGTTAACCAGGAGACTTTCGTGACGAACGACGGCAAAGACTACCTAGACAAGACACAAGCCTTGCAGTTCAAGCACGAGTGGAACCCCAACGAGAAGGAAGTATGGGCAAATCTATACGATGCACCGGATGCAAACAAAGTTTGGAACCAAGTGTTTGGGCGGGGTTCATCACAGGGCGTGGTGAGAAAGGCACTAGTGACGACGGGGAAGGCCGAGGTCATGCTGGATAGCTGCACGGCCTTTGCACGGGATCACGTCCACGCCGAGACTGTTGTTGCCAGTCCGAGCACTGATTTAAGCGTGTTGGATGGGAAAGATTTTGTTTTGGTGGAGTGCGAGGACGAGGTGCATGTTCAGCCGGCGCTTGATGCTGCTATTGGGTACAAGGAAGGGATCATGATGCGTTCGATCGTGAGGTGGCTTGAGGGCGTGTAATGGATTACCCTACAAGCTACAAGACCAGTCGCCCATTGGAGTAAATTTTAGATTTTAGTGAGCGAGCCATGACGTTGCAGAATGGGTAAAGAAAGAGTTGAACTTCATTGAACGACTGAATAATTGCTCAAGCTAAGCTTTCGCGCGAGACTGAGTGTATCCTCCCAATTACCGCCTTGGCTCAGATCATACATCCTGGACACACAACGGCCCCCCGCCAAATAAGTTACATCTCATCCAAACGATGCTGTGCTTCCCGTTTGGCCTCCTCTGAAACCCTCGGGTTGTGGGTCGCACCCTTTAATCCTCGGGCGCTTTACCGCATGGTTAGTTCATTTCCCCGGGCAGGGGACGCCCAAGAAGAGGAAACTTGGATGGGGTGGCACCTACACATGCTCCGGATCCTTGGCCGGGTGGGGCTTGGCCGGGTGGGGCTTGCCCGAAGGGGCGCTAGGAGAGGTGTCAATCTCCTCACCAAACTCGTTTTTGAGGGCCTCGCGAGCGTGTTGCTTGGCCTCTTCGGAAACGTGGGGATTGTGGATGGCGGCCTTCAGGCCTCGCTCTCGGTTCGATCGGTCTTCCATATTTGGCGTATTGTTTATTCGGCGTTGTAGAATGGTTAAGAATGTAGAGTTGAATCGCTGGCTTTTTCCGGGCAATGGAAAATGCCCGCCTTTTTATACGTCACTGAAACCCAACTACTTCATCATGAGCCCAATCTTCACTTGAAGGCTCACCACCCTCGTGCTCATTGTGTGGAGGAAATGACCTAGACGAATTCTGTCGTCATAGCATGTAAACTGTGGTTCCGTCTGACGCCAACTGCTCCTCATCTGTCGATGAAACTTCGGTCCTAACGCCGCCTGGCATAATCCACAAACTTTATATGGTGCGAGGTATCGTTCATTTCCCGCTCCTTTGGAGCTCCGAGTCTTATTGATTTCCTTCTCTTTCGTTTTCGGTGTCTGCCTCAGAATCGCGACAAGGACGGAACCCATCATCGGGCGCCATTTCTTGATTGTCTTGGTCTTTTGTTACCCATTCTTCCCTGCAGATTCCCCCTCGTTCGATAAGCTTCGGCTGCAGCCTCTCTGACAAGAGATCTATTTTCCGCTTCTCTGCTCTCGACGTCAGTTTCCCCAAATTTGATAAAACAATCTTCACTAATAATAACGGAGTCCGCAGTCTCTGCGAGCGGCCGCGGTCATTATCCTCCCACCACGCCCCGTTCAATGGGAGGAGCTGGTTGACGTCAGCACCGCCTTCGACCATCTCCTCGACCAAGTCACACCATGCCTGCGCGCCGGGTAACCCAAGATTCCATAGCTCACTCGGAACGTGACTCATTACAACGGCCCAGGGTGACATGTCCGACCCGAACGTGTAATTGGGGTCCGCGCCGTGTCTCAAGGCCAATTGCAGTATTTGTAGCTGAGAAGCCCAGCGTTCTTCATGGTGGTAAAAAGATTGAAACCTAAGCGTAGCCCAGCTGTTAACGACATAGGAGAGAACCGCCTGGAAAGTTCGGGAGAGCTTCGGGTCTTCGGCCGGGTTAGGGGGCATGTTTACCAGCCGGTTGAACATGCTTTTGATGTAGTGGCTCAGACCAGCATCACATGATAGAGCCAGTAGGATGTCTGCGTGACGGTACCATGGATTTCCAAGGTATGGGGTCGTATACTCCTCATTGTCTGGTCGATCGAGAGGACGTAACCGGGGTATGGGGGCCAATCTGTTTCGAATCATGCGTATTGGAGCCATTCCCGTAATAGTATTTTTATGTTCACCTACAGCCACATCGAACTGCTTGAGAAGGTCAAGAATGATCTCTCCTGGCCCATTTCTATGCTCGAACTCGAACAATTGGTAAAACATTTGGATTATCTCGATCTCGACCGATCCTAGAAATAAAAGCCCACCAATGGACATCTTTGTTGGTGAGGGCATTTTTAGATATCTTAAGCTCGCTGCAGCTAGGGTGAGGGATGGCTCAGGGTGTCGTTGGCTTTGCGCAATAAGAACCTCTTCGACACCAGGGGTGTATAAGAAGTCAACGACTGACTTGTGGAGGAAACAAACCTCCGCAGTCAACCATTCTACCCCGAATGGAAATTCCGGCGTTGCTTTGCCAAGCAGATCAGCGGCCCTAGGTAGATGAGTTTCAAAACCTGATTCACTCTTTCTCCTAACACCCGTAATACGGGACCCTGATCGAGGTATGCAGTTTACTTCAACCAGGCCACAACATGAATTCGCTATGAGCTGTACCATCTGTCTGCATCTGACCAGTCCATCTTGTATATCGAAGGGGCAAAACCCGGCATCAAGAGCCGCCTCCACCCCGTCAGTTGCGAAGCTTAAGCGGATGAGGGTCATGGGCTCGAAATTTCCGCCATGGATATATCGGCAAAGAGTTCTGAGGATAATGGCTGAATATTCCTGGTATCTAGGATGGACTTTCGCTAGCATATGCCGGTATAGATCATTGAGATCCGGCGGTAGTTCCCGTAACCTTTGGGCCAGTATATCGAGACTATCCAGTTTTTGAAGCCCGGAAAGCAGACTTTTGGTAGCGAATGCCACCCATTGGAATACTCCCGATGCCTTTTCCATGATTTCGTCGATCAGGTTGGAGATGTCGCTGGAATTTATTCTCGACGACTCTATGGACCGGCCAGGGCCTTGCGGGAATAAATGCCCCTCAACATATCGCCTAATGTCTTTCTGAGTGAAGTTGTGCAACTGAAACCGCGGAAAGCCGTCAAAAATATCGTAGCATTCAGGTGTTGGTCGGCTTGAAACCATCAGTTTGACGCGGTGCGAGACTACCAATGTTAAAAGCCTTCCAAACTCTTCATGGTCACCCTCGAATTCGTCCACGCCATCAATGAACAGACATATCTTCATCGGGACGACTTCTTGTTTCATCAGGTTCGAAAATGCTGTCTTGAGTTCGTCCAGCGTTGGCTCTCCGTCCAGTGTTCGTCCTCGAGAGAGCAACCGGCAGTGCATTGGAAATACGACGGGGATGAGCTCAGGATGCTTCTCGAGCGCGTCGTATAGAATGGATCGCAGAAGGCCAGCCTGCGATTTCTGAAGGGTGTTTCCGGCGTTCCAGAAATAGAATGTGGCTGTGAGCATGGTGTACTCGGAGCGCCAATCTTCTAAGAGCCTAGCTGTTGTAGGATGTTTCGAGATAAATTTCATGAGCGTCGATTTTCCCGATCCGGCCTTTCCGCACATCCATAGACAACCGCCCTCGGTCCTCAGCCACTTACGAAATCCGGTGGCGTCGTCCTTGTCATCAAAAATCCAGCTAAATGTTTCTTCGTACGGATCCATAACCCTGTCTCTTCGAGCGTGAATGTCTCTGAACCATAAAAAGTCCACGATATCAGCCTGAAGTTTTCGAAGGTCCGCAACGCTATCTTGTGTAAACACGCTCGATAGGTCATTGCATCCAACGGCTCGTCTGGGGAGAGACTCTTCCGACATCCACGTCTGCTGCAAAGTTGCGATGGCAGCCACGGTTTCCTCGAGTCTTTCTTGGATCCCCCTACCTTGCTCCTCGATAGCGCCTTCCAGGTCTTTTATGCCCGTGGTGAAGTAATTTCGATTATCGAGAATCCCTTCGGCAATGGCCTTGGCGCTCTTGCCAAGAGACTCGAACCTACCATCGCTTCGAGCGCTGGCGAGTTGGTGTTGGAGTTTGAGCGTGACTAGAATATGCAAAACAAGGTCCTTGCGGAGAGAGTCTAGTTTATTTTCTATGCGATCAATGTTCGACTTGGTCGAGATGGTAACCAAGGCTGATCTGAAACCCTCGTACACCTTGTTTTTCCCGACTCTTCTCTTCGATTCGTTGATGAGCTGCAAGAGCTCTTCTGCCAGCTGCTTAGCTTCACCGGCACGATCGCAAAGTTTCTGCAGTGCGTGAGTACATCATTTTTTTTCTCCCCTTTCCCAAGTAAAACCGATACTCACAGACTCGGCCTCGGCAAGGCTGCGGGTATTAGGACCAAGTTGCAGCGCATTCTGCAGACGCTCAGTATAGTCCCGTAGCTCCGTAGCTGCCCATTCCAAATCAATAGTCCGGTTGGTAGAACCGTGTTTAAACAACTCAGTACCCGTTGTAACCAGCTTTGCCGAGAAATCAATGACCTGGAGCGCCGCGGTCGCCACGGCCAGTGCCGAAAAAGGGTCCATGGTGCTCGATTGTCGTTAATGGTTATGTCTCGAGTTGAGCGTTCTACGAAGGTGTGAGGGGAAGATGAAGGGTTGACTTCCCTTTCGTGACGATATTGGGCTGCGACTCTCAATCCGCCTGAGAGAGTGCCTTGTTCTGCGAGGTGTCATGGCGGGATGTTATTGGTTGTGTCTGCAGTTGACTTTTCATGCTCAGCCATGAACGCCTGTTTTTAAGATCCAATGACCTCCTTTGCAGCAAGCCACCCTCTGCATCATGACCTGATGCCTACTTTTTCTCAATCTTCCTCTTTTTCCCCTGCTCCACGGAGACAGGCGCTTTTGTAGATGTCAAATGGTGTGCATTGTGTACATGGTGTCCACGCCAGCAAAGGATCAAAGGCTTTATGTAGTCGCATGGATGTGGGACATTATCCGGTCTCTTGGTGCGTACATTGTGCTATTTCTAGAAGACATCCCTAGTGGCTCTTTATGCAATACGGAGTAACCTCGCATCTTTCGGTGCAAAAGGCAGGACCTCCTTTCAATCTCGTGGTGAAGGTGGGAAACACGAGTCCAGTTACTGACTTGGGGTAGGAAAAGCCACACAGGGACATGCACATGGCCCAAGAATGGGGGGGAAAATAAAAAAATAAAAAACAACGCCCGGCAGGAAAGTATGTTGCTTCGTAGTGAGTTTGTTCCTGCCGAGCCTAGAATCGACTCAAGAGGCCTACTTCTTCTGGTTTACTGTGAAATCCGAGGCAGGAGACGAAGTGTGTTGTTAAGGGCGTCGCGGGAGGAGCAGGAGAACAGGCTCAGCTATCCCAGGTCAGAATATAATCACGGCGTGATAGGCAACGTGGGCCTCTACAAGGAAGGCGCCTCAACCTTGGGCAAGCATGGGTTTGTTGATCGCCGCACTACGAGTCGTTGACGAGATTAACCTAGAGACGATACGAGGGAAGTTAAGTGATCGAAGGGTCGTGAATACGAGGAGTGTCCACTGCTCCAGATCGTAGGCTGCGTCCAGTCATCGAGAAAAATATGTTGAACAACCTGAAACATAATTAAGCTCCTGGTAATTCCGTCGGCAGCAACTTTCCCCGCTGGCCTGGGAATCTTAGGACGGATACCGAACCCGCCAGGTGAACACATGGCATGCACACTCTTGCATGGGGAAAGGTATCAACCTAAATAGACACACTACACAGCAGAATGTGAAACGAAAGACTACCTATGTTTCCCACGCGTGTCCTTCCAGTCGAGTGGTTGGTGATGAGCGCAAGGATACGGTCGCATTCTGAAACGGACCCCTCTGCAGGTCCCTCGCTCCCGGCCAAGGAACCTGGCCCGAGCGGGAGGAGATCGTCGCACATCAACTAGATCACGCCAATTAACATTGCATCTGGCAGATTGTGGGGTGTGAACTTGGAAACGGGACAGTGGTTCCGTCGAAAGAGTGTTTGAACTAACGCTGAATGAGTGAGGCTGTGGGTTTGGTTGTTTCCTATTCATGGGCGAGGGTGGGTGTGCGGGCCAGCGCATTCAAGTCCGTTCGTTTATTTAAACCCCGCTGAAATGTTCAATAAATTTTTGGCCTCCTTTATAGTGAGCGACTGGACTTGTTGTTCAACTAGACTGCAGAACTACCTGTTGAAAAGCCATTGGGGGTATTCCGTGGTCTCGAAGAAGCAGACGGGCTGGATATGTATCGAGTTTAATCATGAGCCTTTTGCGACGACGGAAAAGGGCTTTTGTTCCGAGTATCCGTCAGATTGTTGACGAAATCGAGGACGACCAGGGGAACGACAATAGCCAGGAAGACGAGAATGGGGATGAGGATGAAGATGGCGACGAACATAACAAGGGCCGGGGTAAAGGGAATGGAGGAAGGCCAACGGTCATTCCTCGACCTCCGCCCAGCCCTGGTCCGCCCACTCCTGGCCCGCCGAGCCCTAGGTCATCGTCTCCTCCGCCTCTCCCGTCGCCGCCAGCTCCACCACCGCCACCGACAACACCCGTGCCTGAGACAACAGAGTCATCGTCGACATCGATTTCGACGTCAGCTGTAACTCAAACTTCATCGACACCGGCTTTGCAACCACCTTTGACAACTAATTCCGACCCTTCGCCGTCGTCAACTCTATTGATCAGCTTTGTTCCCCTTTCATCCCAGACATCCCAAACATCCCAAATATCCCAGGAAAGCCTATCATCTAGCTCCACCCTAGAGACTCGATTCGTCGCCTCCAGCGTTTCTGCGACATCTACGTCTGTTTGGGGAGTGACTCCCATCGGAACGACAACCACCGAAGCTACACAATCCTCCGAGCCTTCTCCGGAGATGGTCATGACCATGAAAGGGCTCTCCGCAGGTCAGGTGGTGGGGATATCACTGAGTACTGCCGGTAGGACTCCCTGCATTTACTTGCCTAACGAATCTAACTGACCGACCGGCAGCTGGGTGTGCGTTTATACTCGGAATCCTGCTTTTCTTCATTCGGAAACGACGAAATCGAAACACATATATCGATCTCGAAGCCAAGGACGGTGCGCATTTGCCGTCTCCAGGCCAAACAATCGCTGCATTCCTGCTTAAGATGCTCCCCTGCAAGTCGTCAAAGCCTAGTAGGACACATAGTGACGTTGCCGAGACTGCGGCTGTTCTTCCTCCTACTCTGCCACGAAGAGATATCACTGTCGCCTGGCCTCTTCCGGATACGCCTCTGCCAAGCAAGCCCCCTCCCTTCGAACCGTCACGACTTCCAGATCTTATCAGCCCCTTATCTATGAATCCCCTCCCACACAGGGAGCCCAGCCATCATCAAGGCGGATATCTGCGCAGGCTTTCGAGGATATCTCCATTTTTCTCGAAACGATCCTCTATCAGCCCATCGTCAGACGTGGATGGTGGGTCATATCCCCCTTCTCCGTCAACTGTGGAGAGAGAGACACCTGTTGCTTCTCAGAGGGCAAGCACGTTCTTAGTGGTCACCCCGCTACGTTACCCGAATACGAGAAGAGGGGTCGAGGTGAGGAATGGAGGGTGACGGAGGGTGACACTAAGAACTTGTTGGGTATCACGACGGGATCACACCTTGTATTATATAGTGTTGGTTTTACTTCGTTTAAGTAGATCATACATGGATGTAATTTCCAACGACTTTAACACTCCCAGACTACCCTCGCGAAATACCAGCAGTCCCTTGTAGGGGAAACCGGGGTTCCTAGACGAATCGTGTGCGTCTGTTGTTGTGGGGGAGGGAATCTCTGGGGGTCGCCAGGCTCTGTGGGGGCGGTGTATGTTACACAGTTACACGGCATTTCAAGTAAACTGATTGATGTCCATTCGTAGTTTTAATGTAATGGGCCGCGAAATTCGTGTCCAAAGGACGGTGTTGCGTATCGTACGTTGGGACCACACAAAGTGTAACGTCGATTTCTCTATAAAGGACAGCATTTCCTCCGTAAGCGTGATCTGAGCGGGGTACTGAGTTATTCAATAAGCTTCAGCAAACCGGCGACACGAAGCCGGAGAGAATACGAAGTACATTTCACCCATTAACTACTACCAGACCCACCCATCGAGACAGACATGAGCTCAGCAGATTCATCTTCGCCGCTCGCTGCCGGATCATTCCAACTGCAAGGGGCAGTCAATTGGGACAACCTCACCCAAAAAACAGTATCCTTCTCAGTCGGGGTATTGAGTCGCCTCGCAGCCGCTGGAGTAGATCCATACAGCCTCGTCATCGGCCAAGCGATAGCACAGAAGTTCCCTCTCTCTCGTATCGGTCGACAGAACGTGCAGGCTGCGTTAACTGCCCTACCCAGCCATGGCGGGTATGGAAACCTCCTCTGGTTTGGCTTTGGCATTCAGAGTTTCGCTCGGACTCTGGGGGCTACCGACCAGGGATGCGGTTTGCTGGCTCTTTGCGCCGCGCTCGCGGAATGCTACCATGAAGACTTTGCGGCCGACGTTATGCACAACATAGTTTTACAACATAATCCTCCCGATCAGCTCATGCCCTCGCTCAGCCAGTGGCTAATGATCATTCGCGCCTGTGAGGGGGTTTTTTCGACCACAAAGTTTCCCCTTCTCGCCGAGGGTCTCATGAAACTGGATCTGAGGCCACTGCGCAGCAAAGCTGCCGAGTTAGCGGTTAGTTTTCGAGAATGTCCTCTCCCCGAGAAGCTCGCCGCTGCCATAATCGGCATTGGAAAAGTGGCGTCCGGAAGCCTGCAAGCCATCCGAATTACCGGATGCTCTGTGGTAGGATGGATTGCAGCTGTTGGGGAGTGGCTTTACGGCCTCAGGGTCGTCATTTACAATCAACAGGGAGAGATGGTATATTCGAATTTTCCCTTGAGTGAGGATCCGCAAGTACACATCTCTTTCGGCAGTTCCAATCCTCTTAGCAACGAGGTCGAAGTGGCAAGCAGAACATATGTACTTGATGACTGCGCCCACTTTATTTTTCGGGAGATGGGGGCCATGAGCTGCGCGATCGTTAGCGGCCGCGTTTCCTGGGATTCCTGTTTGAAATCCACCTTTGGAAGCAACTTCGATAAGTTGATGAGAACTCCTATGAACGTCGGAATGGTCTTAGGATCTGCGGCTCGTATCTTTAAGGCAATTGCGCTTGGGGTACCAGTTCTCGATAAAATGACACGTGTGAAATGGTGTTCATATTCTTCCAGGTCCCACGGACATGGCTTCATCCGGACTGTTTTGCAGTGGTTTCCAGAACTTTTGCCCGCTCAACCCGGCATGGAGAAAGCCGTTCGCATGAAAATAGAGGACGCGGAGTCAAAATATGAGGAAAACTTGACGGTCATTCAGGGATTGTGCAATTGTGTCATGTGCCGGGACTGGGGCAAGACGGATACCGGGAGCTTCTGTCTGGTAATTATGTTGGAGACGGTTTTAGTCGTCGCTCAAACGCTTGCGAGTCTTTCCGTCGCAGATGGTTTATGCCCCATGCGCAGCGGACTCGAGGAATTTTACGACAGGCAGCTCAGGAGGCCATTCGAGAGGCAATCAAGGAGACCAAGATCTATCACATTCATCCTCGACTTCTTCGAGCGGGGAATCGGACACGACTATGTTTATCGGTTAACAGATGCCTTGATACTATTCACAGGCCACCTGTATCCAGCCAAGTGGCCAGGAGCCAGTCTAGGAACCACTGCGATGAGCGAAGGTGGAGTTTGTGTGTACTTGGACATTTTGAGGGAATTCACGCTCAACCCAGAGCTTACTGGGCTCGTTCATGTCGTGCCAGGCCGGATTGAAAAGGACCGCAAGACTTTCCGAATCGTTCAGGACAGCCTAGCTTCGCAACACGCCCCGCGACCAACGGCTAATGCATTGCTGGCAAAGCTCAGCCAGATATCCTTGAGGCTTACAGAGACGCCGAAATCCCTCCGGGTTACCTACGTCCTAGCAACAGGCGACCTTGGGACAGGCTGTGCGACTGTTCCCATCTCTCCTGGGTGTCTAGTCTTGTCTGCGCTTAAGGCGAGGGGTCTCGTGAACTGTTCGAGGTCGGCTTCTCGATGTGGTGACCTATCCAAGAGGAACATTCTGGTTGACTGTTCCCAGTACCCGATTATACAAGCACGCGTCGATGGTAAGCCAGTCATGCTCTGCGATGGAAGAGTTGGTGGCGACAACGTGCGGGCTGCAGCGATCCGGACTCGCAAGCCATCATTACCAGAACACTCGCGAACTATTCTAGCTGATGAGGAATGCCTCGATTGCTGCTTCGCCGAAGCCTTGGAGTTAATAGGGTCAGACGAGGTTGGGTTCGACAGCAGCTCCATTTTAATTATCTCCAATTCGGTGTCACAGCTCTATAAAACGACCGAAAGCTATCAGGCGACCGACCAGAGTGGAAAGGAACAGGAATCATGCTCAAGAGGAGCAGTAGACTAGAGGGAACTCGGGAACTCACCACTAAATGGGCAGTTATTTATAGAGCCAAGGGCCAGGGCGTTGAATATCTCAGGTTTGGTAATAGCTCAACGGTTCAATCTTGGGAACAATAAAACCCAATGGGTAGTTTTCCCCAAATAACAGCCAAGGCAGCCATGGATAAACAGGGAAGTGATGGTAGCCACGTATTGGAATGTCGTCAAAGATTGGATGGATGGATGGATTTGCTTAAGGGCTACGACTACATGCTGTTTAGCGCAACGGCCGAGCCAAATGGACGTCGATGACGAGGGTGGACAATGTTTTGCTCACAGCGGGGTTGGAATCGGGACAATACGAAAGACATGTCATTTGTATGAGAGGAGTTTTCGTGGTATTTCTAGCTAGGGACGAATCGTGCAGAAGAACATCTTGCAAGCGAAAGTGCCTCGTGTTTATTACCCGATCCCACGATGCATACTTGTTACGGAAAAAGAAGGACTTGAACCTTTCGTCCTGCAAAATCCAACCTACAAAATCCAGCTGTGATCCCCAGTAGGCTTATCTAACAAGATGGTCAATGAGCAGAAGTTGTCCACCACAGTGATCACTTCGTCTTGATCGTCAATTCATTTCCGCGGTTCGAATCGAAAGGAAGGGGAATCGAAAGATAGCCGTTCTGCGGGTCGCGGACATAGTCGATATATCCGCCAGCCTCCTTGAAGGCATTCTCCCCGATGATCAGCGCGCCCGGCTTCAGATACGGCTCCAGAAGCTTGAGAACCGGAAGATACAGCGTGAATGCACCGTCGAGCATCACCATGTCGATATCGCCGCCGACGCCCGATTTGAGAGTGTCCCGCGCGTCGCCGACCCGCAGCTCGACAAGGTCAGTCAGTCCAGCCGCGGAAATATTTGCCTGGGCCTTTTCGGCCTTGCTGGGCTCGAGTTCCGTGCCGATCAAGCGGCGATCACCGTCACGGTCACCCATGTCTCGCAGGGCCGCGGCCAGGTAGATGGTGGAGATGCCCATGGAGGAGCCGAACTCGACGATGCGCTTGGCTTTGCAGGCACGCGCGGACATGTAGAGGAAGCGTCCGAACTCCGGGGAGACGCTCAGGAAGTTGCCGGCAAGTCCGCTGTAGACTTTGTTTAGATCCTTGGTTTCAGATTCGATGAACTGGCCGATGATATCTTTGTAGTCGGTTTCTTCGCCGTCGGCGCCGCTACTGTAAGCTTCCAGCAATGGCTGATCAGCTGCTTCGGCTTCCTGGTGGAGCTGTTTAAGAAGATCTGCAATGGGGCCACTGCTGAGGGAATCCATTTTGGCGAGGGTACGAGCGCAGAAACGAGACAAGTTGTAAAGAGGGGGATAGATAAAGATGGTGGGAGTGTTGGGTGCGTATTTCTTTGGATGTCGATATTCTGTCGAATTAATCATTTCGTCGTGGGCTATACTCCCCATTTATAGAGACAAACGAACAGGGAAATCCGTAGAAGGCATACGTCCGGCCGTCCCTCTTTTCGGCCGAACCATTGGCAGGAGCCTTCGGTCGTAGTGAGACTGGCTGGGTAGTCCACACCACTTAGCACCGATAGTCCCGCGTCAAGGGCGGTAGGTCCGGGCCGTTCTCGTCTCGTAGTGCTATCATGGAGGAAGCGGGGTTTGATACGAAGGCGGCGCCATCCACGGACAATCGAGCCATCACACACCCCCGACACTTTTCCCTTCCTTCGGTCTCATTGATTGGTAACTTCGTCGCCGGCTTGATGTGAATATGGCACGCTTGCATCCGTGAAAACATGTGTCTCGGCCGAACCAAGTACTCTCTTAATACCTTAATCCCGTCCGCTCCTCGAGTGGTTTAGTTATGTGTAATAGACAAGCCCACCTTAGCCCCGTCCAAGCCGGGAATCGGGGATCAGCGTCTCTGTTCCGAGTTTCGGACAAAACCATGAATGATGATTCGACGAGATTCTAATCGGATTTAACATCGAAGGACCTGATGGTTAATATCCGATATGACATCAGTCATTGCTCACCTACGATGAGAATATGTCGGTGACACCAAAGTCGGGTTGAATGCTCGGACTGCTCAGTGGGTTCCCCAGATAACTTCCACTAGCTTCCATGCCATCTGTACTCCGTATACCTTGCCCATGCTATTTATGGAGCTACTAAGTCGCTTGCGATCCGGCCAATCCTCCCCAGGCCATTTTCGCAGAAAGGGAATCGAACAGACAAGGTCGGAAACAATTGTCGCCAAGTTCGTTGTAATCTGCAGATGCTGATAAATCAAGAAATCGCTGTGTCAGCCAGTTGCATCAAGCATGTACCTCAGTACTAAATCACCTTATGCTCTGGCTCTGGAGGTGAAACCTATCAATATATGTATATATACCACCGCAAATGCCTTCGAAAGAATTGAGCAATTCCGAGCAGGCTACTAGATATATTTCCTTCTTCTCTTCAACCAATCCAACTCAACAAACATGGCCCAAGGCGTCCTCGTACTCGGTGCTGGTGAGCTTGGTCTCGCCGTTCTCGAAGCCTTGGCAAAGCACCCGAAACGCAACGACACGAAGCTGTCTGTTCTCTTGCGCCAATCAACTATAAAGTCGACAGAACCAGCCAAGGCAAAGACGACGGAGACCTTGCGGGCCCTGGGTGTGCACCTTGAGCCGGGAAATATTACGCTCGACTCAGTACCCGAGCTGGCGGCAATTTTCAGCCACTACGACACCGTCGTAAGTTGCACGGGAATGGGACTTCCGCCCGACACGCAGAAGAAAATCCTCGACGCGGTCCTGGAAGCCAAGGTTCGGCGATACTTTCCGTGGCAGTTCGGCATGGACTATGACATCATCGGGGAGGGCAGCTCCCAGGACCTCTTTGACGAGCAACTGGCCGTGAGGAAGACGCTGAGGGGCCAGCAGGAAACGGAATGGATCATTGTGTCGACGGGTTTGTTCATGAGCTTCTTATTCATACCCGCGTTCGGCGTCGTGGATCTTGCCAAGAGGATCGTTCGGGCCCTGGGTGGTTGGGAAAACAGCATTACCGTAACGACGCCGACGGATATAGGCAGGGTAACTGCCGACGTGATTCTTGATCCGCGCGACATCAAAAATCAGGTTGTGTATACAGCCGGAGACACGGTTAGCTATGCGCAGTTGGCTGAGTACCTCGGTGAGCGCTTCGAAACTTCCTTCACGCGAGAGTTGTGGGACCCACAGACCCTGAAGAAGCAGCTGGAGGAGGACCCCAATAACACAATGGTCAAATACCGCGACACGTTTGCGCAGGGAAGGGGAGTGGCGTGGCCATTATCACAGACTATCAACGCGGCAAGGAGTATTCAGTTGACAGACGTCGAGACGTATCTGAAAGGGCTAGATATAATCTGAGTTCCCAGGAGAAGTAACCATGTATTTATATAATCGATTAGTTTGTTAAAGGCCTTCATGGTTAAGATATCGCCTCTTACGCTCTTACTCCCGTCGATTATCAGGGGTCCCATCACTGGATGAAGGAACCACCCAGCCCACGCCGCCCACCACCGAAGAAGGAGCGAAACTATATAGCAGTGGATGATTCCAGTTCACATTAAGGGATCTACCGGCTAAGCTGAACGGTCAGGCCTTCATCCCCCGGGCAGCTGGTGAAAGCGCTAGAGGTGTTCTTGGTTCGACCCCTGGTTGGACCAGGATGTAATGGGTTTTTCTCAGTAGGCTGGCAACGGCAGGTCCCGATAATCTTTTTGGCCCCCTTTATGTTATTTTATTTCATGAATTTTTCTTCCTATTTGTATTTCTCTTTCATTTCATGTGCTGTCCCAGGATAGGCGGACCAGGGGAAATGTAATAACGTTTCGGGTCCTCCTCCCCCGTCTCAGAAGCTGGTAACCGAAGTAGAAAGGAACATAAACGATCACTAAAAGAGGAAGTAGTTTGCAGCAAACTAATCAGCGAACCGATTTTCATCTAGGGGAAGTCGAAAGTTCGCCAAATACTTTAGGCCGAGCCACGAAAAGATCGTCGCTAAAGAGAAGAGGGCCGGCTGGAAGGATACGTTCAGCCCTTGGCGACTCCCAATACCGGAATAAATGACCGAGTAATAAAGATGGCAGGCCGGGATGAAAAATCGAAGCGTGGAAGAGTAAAAAAGCTACACCACGAGCATCTTATAATGGCAGAGGCTATTGGGCGCCAGCAACCGCTAACCCGTTGTCGCAGTCGTCCACGCGTTGATCCTTCCACTGCGTTCCATGGTTCCACCAAGGTGAGGGGAAGATGAGAGGGCAGCTTCCTTCCAAGGAAATATCCGGCACCGCCATCGAACTTGCCTGAGAGGGAGCCTCGTCCTTCGAAGTATGGTGGCTTCCAACTCCTGGATATGAACCAAGTTCTTCCGTTCTCATGAAGCTCAAGCCAGAGCCAGCTAGCACATGCCCGACCGATGATCAACACTTCGATCTCAGCTAGCTCCTTTTTTATCAGTCTTCGTATTATCCAGTCTCTTCTTACTGCTCCAGGCACTTATGTTAATTGCTATGCTATGAAGAGAAAGACTTAAGCCGTCGTGCAAATATGGCGGCAACTCAGCTGTACTGAGCCAGCCACCATAACTGTGTAAAAGGAAACAGCCAAATCACTCACCCAGCGTCCCTGTCCCAGCTAAGATAATAATAATAAGCATCACATGTTGTCATCCGTCTCGTTTAGCTCCTTGAGGTAAGGGCGACGGCAACTATTCACCCAATATTGTGTTGTTTCAGCTCTACAGGCGTCTAGCTCGGCCGATCACAACGAGTTTGAACTTTTGCGGCCATCTCAGCAGTTCTCGGGCAAGCCACAGGCAATATGGAGGTTACTCCGACATCTTGGCTAGGCATTCTGTCGTTTTGTTTCCCTCTTTGGGCGTACTGCCCCACAGGCACATGAATCATACTTTGTATGGCATTAATGCCTCACACCGCCTCTTAACCCCACTGGTTCCTACCAAAGAACTGGATAATCTCATTTTGGGGACTAAAAGCTGGTATGAGGGAACACACGGCGCAAATTATGAAGTAAAAGACGAAAAGGAGGCCATGTGAAAAGCTAAAAATAAAGGAAGCGGGTCTATTTCGTGCTTGCTTTCGGTTCTTTTGTTGCGTTCGACCGGGGTATCCGACGGTGGGTCGCATCCGTCCCGCACTTGACATGCATGTATATCGAGCGTCGATCCCGAGGGGCAGCTTAATCCACTGGCATCTGAATCCCAGGGATATGATGATAGGGTGGGGGAGGGAACGATTGAGTGTTTGTGGCTAGCTGCGGGTAAACAATCCAGTGGGGAGCGGAAGAAAAGATGTGGAATCTGGACGGGCCGATGCAGCCACGATCGCTTGGCGGACTAGCTAGACCGAAAGGAGTACACGATTGTCATTATTATCAGTAATCACTTTCCTTGATCGACCTCAGGCCTCCTCAAAGGAGCATTACTGTGGCGAGCTGAGATCTGTTGCCCAGGAATATTTGTCTTTGCGTGAGCTGAGCCTGTACTTGACCCACGATACCGAGGTCTTGAGGTCATATTCGGACCTTCGTTGATGTCCAGAATGTCCTTCCGGTGTTGTAAAAAGTGTATAAGTAAGGGTGTTGAGCCGGTCGAAATCGTTCATAGTTCTCCTTGTCATCCGCATGCCATCTCCTCCAGCAAGAGCTAAACATCACCCTTCTCCACGAGCTTGAACCCGCAATACTGCCTCCATTATGAGAGTCTTCGGCCCTATGACCCTCTTCGCCTATGTGCTGGGGGTTGTCGCCACCGACACTCCAAGCCCAGACATCGTATGTATGGCCGTTCGAGATAGGAAAGGAACAGCAGGTTAACACGATACACAGGTCGAATTTTGTAAGGAAAAGGGTGCGTTCATCCTGCCCATACGCGGTGCCATCAGAAAGATCTCGCAAATAGCACTGACACAAATGATAACAGGGCAAGTCCCGTCCAAGGTCGACGGAAGATGGAAGTGTGTTGAAAGCCGGCCCATCTGTGGGCCAGACGACGACGTGGACACCCTCCACAGGAACGCTGACACTGGCGAATGGGAGTGTTGCCCCAAGGGGCACACTCTGAAGGACTCCCGATGCGTGTCCCCAGGTAAGCAATAACCAGATGTCATCGCGAAATAACACCAGTGGTCACCTCTAGCTAATATATTGTCCCCCGTTAATTTTTACGGAAAGTCCCCGACCCGGATCCCTCGTGGCGCTGCAGCGATCGTAAAAAGTTCGAGCTGGCTGAGAGGTTCCATGGAAGCCTGTCGGAGTGTTGTCACGACAAGGCCTATGCGTTTGAAGACTTGACTCACTACTTTACAAGCCTCCTTGGCCTGGTCGACCTCTTTTGCAAGGATAAGTGCGGGGAACCGACTCCCAAACCCGATGAAGAATGGTGGAGGTGCCCCAAGGATAAGTCGCCATGCAAGTCGCATTCGCTCGAGGTAAACAAGGGCGAAAAGTCGTTGTGGGCTACAGGGGCTGGGTCGGCAAATGTGCCCAATCCGAACATCGCCGTCGCGGGTTACAAGTATCCCTTCGACACGTGGTTGGCGCTCACATCTGGCCAGAACTTTGAACTCTTTATTAAGGGGGAGAAGGTCAAGCCGGCGAAGGGATCGAACTACATGATTCCTGCTGGTAAGTTTTGGACTTGGTAGTGCGATCGAGATTTTTCTAACAGCCTTCCGCTCAACAATGTAGGAACCCTAGCCAGCGATGTCACGTATAAGGCCTCCGAATCGGCCAAGATCCAGTTTTACGCAGCCTGCAGCAAGCACACGCCCTGTATCGGAGACCAGGTGAAGGACTGGACGCTCGACGCTCGGACTACTACGCAGGCGAGGGAAGTCGAGTTCGACGTGAGCAGCTACGAGGGCGACCTTATTTTCACCGTGGCAGATGTCTCGTGGGCTACGGAACAGTACGACGTCTTCGCTGATGGCGTAAAGGTCGGCAGAACCCACGGCAGACTTAGCCTCGGAGAAGATATGTGGGATACGGCCAACATCAACCCAAAGAGCTCATGGGCCGCAAACGGTGCGGGAGCCCTCGGGTGTATTGCTAACGATGGGTTCTGGGGCTCTTTCCGAATTCCTCAAGGTAAGGTTTCACTTCGTGATCACAATTTGGGAAGGGGTCTCTAACAGCCTCTGTAGGAACGAAGAAGGTCACCGTCCGTCTTATTCACGAACAGCCCGGCTGGCCGTCATACTGGTTCATGTACCGCATTGACAAGCCTTGCAAGTGTTAAGAAGAGGCAATCCATAGCAGTACCAGCAGGTCAATTTTTCAATCCGGTACCTGACCCTCTTAAGGCAGAGAGCGGTCGAACACGTCAAGGGCACCCAATGAAACTGGTATTATTATGGAGAAAGATTGTTAAGTCAAAACGTACTCTACGGCAGATAGCAATATGAAATCCATATTTAGTACCCCGTATTAGGTGATCCTTGAGCTACATGTGGCAAGGTTGTGAATGAAACATATTCGTGAATGTCCTTGGGGGCATCCCTCCACCGGAGAGAGGTTTCTGATCAGCTTTGGTTGGTGATTCGGAGTTGTGTTTGATGTATTATGGGGCGTTTTGGCATATCATATAGAAAGGTACCTCTACACTCAAGGTGTTCTGTACATTCACTTATATACGTCGTATTCGAAGAACCGGCTTATTTTTCCCGAATGGATGATTCAATCAATGACGCCCCATGACCGCCGGTTTACCACACATGTCATGTAATACAGAACAAAGAAAGGCACCCGAACCCGCCTCCAAGATCGGTAATGTGACCGTTTCTAAAGCAGAGTACACTTTACTCACGGTCAAACTCAATCCCGCTCACCTCCGCTCCGCCCCAGAAAAGGTAGACCTCGAAAAATAGGCCGAGTACGTCGTCGTTCTCCCTAAACTCCCATCGAATTGCCTTGTCCGGCATATACTTCTCCACCACGGGCTTGCACGCGGCGATACACCGCGCTTTAAGTGTCTCACTGCCACTGTAGTTCATCTTGGGGTCTAATATCGTGTTTTTCCAGCTCAGGTCCACTAGTATGCGACCCTGGCGCATCGTGTTCAGTGTGTCCGCCGATTCCCTGATGAAATCTTCCCACTGGGCGATTGTGAAGGGTTGTTCTATGGCAACAGAGTACAGCCGTGGGAACATCTCCACGACCCTCTCCAGCGTCAATCCGTCGTGGTTGAATTCTGGACAGAGTCTGATTGATAGGTCCAACCTGGCAACCCGCGCGACATTTCGATCCGCCATAAACCACGACTTCACGATGCGCTCAGGGTCATTATCCAAGGCGGGATAAAACTCATTTTCCCCGTAGAGCACCTCTGCAGCCTCCTCGTGTACGAAGCGGCAGACCGCCAGAACAGACGGGTAGAGGGGATCATGCGGGTCTCCTGCATACAGGGGAAGGAAGATCTCGTTCGTAGCCGGGCTAATTTCCTTGTTGACCTTCTCGCAATAGAGGAGGTGCCGGTAGATCTGCCGTCGGATTTCGTATGGCAAATCGAGAAACGACAAGCTCTTCGAGTTCGCCTCCAAGTTTGCCACTTCTTCCATATCCTCGCTCGTCAGAACTCGGTGGAATGAAGCCACTTTCCTTTGTGAGGGGTCAGTGAACAGTGAATCCATGGATGCGATGTCCCAAACTTACCAGATTAGATAGATGCTATATCCTATAGTTTATAAGTAGGTAAGAGACAGCGTATTAACACAGCTTATTAACATCATCGCCGATTTCCCAAACGGATTCTTCTTAACGCCAGGAGTCCAGGAGACACTGAAGCTTCCTGGCGTGCCTGCGATCTTTATGTCCAGTTTGATCCTTCGTTATCACGTGAAACCCTTGTCGTTCAAGCTTGAATCCTGGTCAGTATTATTAGGGTTTTCTAGTTGTCTCAATTGAGAGAGATGAATTCGACTAAGACTGATAATAGAACCGAAAAAAAATCTTTATGTAGCGTCGGATGGGCTCAATGTTCTGAGAGTTCTCTGGGAGCTATATTAAACTAACCGAAAAACTCCCGAATTGTCGGCACCGCTCGTTCCGGCTTCCCTCTTATCTCTCTATTACAGAGTAGTTCATGACCCGCGCCGTCAAACGCAACACTCTTCGCGCCACGGATGATTTCCCTCAAGACGGCCATTCCCTCTAATAAGAAGGCAGGGCTCCTCTCCCCAGAAAGTAAAAGAAGTTCAGTCCTCTCCGTACCAGCGTCGCCTCCCGCGTCATTTTCCTCGCAAGAGAGAATTTCGTACTGCCCGGACTCAGCTATCACGCCCTCTACAAGAGCAAAATCATACCGAAGGAGCTTGGCGAGGCCGGACATTGTGCAAACCCCTCTGTCTTCCTTACCCCCCACCTTCTTCTTCTCCACATCCCTGTCTTGTGCCCGGAACATCATGCCCGATAGAAACTTCATCAGCCATCCTGGGATCCACGTCGGGCCGAGCTGTACAATTTGCATCGATGTAACGGCGGCGCCAACTATATCACCGTCCTCGAGCTGGCGCTCGAAGTGAGGGAGTTGGCCGATGTTACAGGAAGTGGGTCGATCTGTGAAGAATATAGGCGGCTCGAAGATTACGGCTTTACGAATTTTGGAGAGTGTCGGCGACTTGGCTTTTTGAAGGAGGCATTGGAGTGCCAACAAAGCGCCGGAGGAGATGGCAATGATGTAAACAGCGCCTGTAGCTTCGATGACGGCCTCTATATCTGAGACTTCGGTTTCAGTGACAGCGGCAGTAAAGGCTGGGTTGTAAGTTCGGGCGTATGTCTTCGGTCCAAGCCTAAGGGTCTCGTTGAACTCTTGCGTCTCAGTTGACCCCCCGGATGGCGGAGGGTGCGGATTTAAATCCGTCACAGATGATGGGTATGGTCCGGAGAGTCCTCGGGCTCGACGAGAAGCGACGTGAACGGTGTAGTACGGGCTTAGTGCGATGGCCAGCTCGCTGTGGAAGAGAGCATAGCTAAATGCGCCATGCAGTATCAGGACGCTGTTCCCAGTGCCGACCGAGTAGTAGCTCAACTTGGCGCCGTCGGATGCCGTAGCGAAGTGTGGGGAAAATTCGGTCTCCGCCCTAGCTGCCATGATTCCGCGAGTTCGGAGGAATTTTGTGTCAAGCCATCGAATCTGGGAGTGAAGAGGGCTGGGGTAGTTCCTGAGCAAGGCTTTATTACCCAATGTGAGCGTCCGCGTAAGGAACACGAGATATGCGACAGATGCAACCAATGCAAATGGAGACGCGTTGCCTCAGTGGCGGACCTTGGCAAACATGCCGATATTTGCCGGAGCTCAATTTGCGGTGCTCCTTTCCCGTCACGATAGTGTATTGCTTTTAGTTCGAACCTCTCAATAGAACAAGAATGAGCGAGGATGTCGGCGTTGGAAATGGCTATTGTTCATTGAACGTTTGCGGTACTCGCGGACCCGAATCCGAACCCTCTCGCCTTCCGCTAGACGTACGAGACTGATAAGGAAGATATGTAGCGCATAGTTCCAATCTACCATGTTGAAAACAGTGAAATCCAGTGCTACCGTTAATGCTACATTGCTAATTTTGGATGTCGTATCATCGTATCATTACCATTACAATTCTCCATCCTTACGCACGACCTGGCGGTGTCGCAAGATTCAATCTCAATCCATCCTGACCGTCCATAAATCCAATTTGCGTCCTCTTCCTCAAAAGCTTCGCGGTTCCCGCCTCCGAACCATGTCCATCAGCCCCTCTAAACAACGACTGCGTTTTCTCATCAAACCCATACGTGAGTGTCGGGTAGGCGCTCTCTTTCCACACGGGCAACCCAAGTCTCCATGTCTGAAACATGATGACGGCAAAGTATAAGCAGCCGGCGAGGACGGCTAGGATGGGCGCGATGAGGAAGGGCCAATCCACGTGAATAAGGAGGATGAATTCGTCCGTGGTCCCCTCCTGGATCCTCCTACCGCCGTCGCGGATGTGGACCGTGAGGCGCTCGGCGAGCATTTCGAACGTGTGGGTGAGGTTGTCGGATTGGCCGAGGATATGGGAGAGAGCGGATATCTCGCTGTTGCGGGAGTTGGTGGGATACACCAGAAGAGACTCGTTTGTGGGGTTGTTACCGAGCGTTAACAAGTTGAGAGTCTCCTGTAGCCCTATGATGCTCGCCTGAGTAAAGTTGAAGACGGACGATCCGTTGGCTCCGAGGCGCTCGATTTCATTGACTGGGATGGACACTTGGATGTCACTTCGGAGCTTTGTGATGGGTTTTAGAGACGGATATACATTGGCAACCAAGTTTCGAGACTTGTTGTCGGTGGCGAGACTGTCCCAGGAACCTTGCACGCGGTTGGACCATACGCCGAGGCGTTCCTCCGTCAAGACACCACTGTTGACCTGCGCCTTGGTCGCAGCGGCGCACAGATAGAGCCCACACTCTGTCGCCTCGATGCTTGCGTCCTCCCACGAGATTTGTTTCGCGATGAAGTTTTGCGGCGCACGAAGCATAAGGAAGGAATGGAACAAGGTGTCGTGATCCTGCAAGCTGATAGTGGATCGATAGTCCATCGTCGTGTTAGCTGTGAGGCCGACAAAGGTTGAGGTGGCAGGTTGAACTGAGTCCCCGAGATCGTCTGGAGCTTCTGCAAGTCCATCAAACTGCTTGATGTTGGCATACGGCGCTATATATTCCGTACAGGGACCAATTTCTACAACGTTTACACCCAGTTCCTGGTTCGTGGCGTCCTGGGATTTGCACCCCTCACGCCGCTTCCGCACGACCGTGGAGCTAACGTCGTTACAGGTGCTGCAGATGGCGGCGCTCGTGAAAACTGGCCAGGTGCAGTTCCCCGTCACGCAGGAGAAGGCGACATGAGGAGGCCGGGCGGTGGAGTCCTTCGCGCCGAGGAAGAAGCCGTCGTAGATGGCGCTGGTGAGGCCAAAGTCGGGTCGAAGGTCGAACACGTCCATGATTGTGCCGTCCGCGAAAAGACCGACCCCAGCCGTACCGCCAGCATCTGCCAGGCTCCCCATGCGCATGTTCTCAGCGACTGAGATGGTAGAGTTGGCCGTGGAGGATCGGCTCAGAGTAAGTTCGCCCGTTAGCGACACGGTGGCTTGGAGGAAGGGGTCGAAGGTGATCGTCAGTATGGTAACTAGTGCGCCGAGAATAGCCCAATTTCTATCGCAACCCAAGTATTAGTTAATTCTCTTCATACTCTCGTGGCAGCCTAAAACCGAGGGGGGTGCATTTTACCACTTACATTGTTCTTGCAAAGATAAGCAAACCCAAGCTGCCCCAGGGTCCTCGGCTCGCTGAGTCAAAGATCTCGAATAAGCTCAGATTCCCCTGATGCGTCCTGAACCAGTTCCATTTTTGCTGTCCCAAACACGCGCTGATCGTAAACGCCAAGCTGACCTTCGAGATGACGCCGAGGGCCGAAACGACGGTATTGATCGAAGCTGGGAAATGCCAGTCCGTAACGGGTTTGCCGTTCTGCGTGGCCAGCACCACAATCGCCGCAAGCAGCGCCGAGATGCTGAGTAGCGTTGAGCCGATCTCGAGAAGCCACGCGGGGAGCGGCCATCGGCTGTGAATCGGTCGCGACGCAGGGGGGTCAGGGACCATTCCTACTGTGTGGTATGCGGCGCCTTTGTCCGCAGCATATTGTGTTGCTCGGGCCGGTGGCGGGGGAGATCCTTCTGGGATTTGGCGGACGTAACCGCTCTGGTAGGAGGTGTCAAAGCTGGCTGTGGAATTGAAGCCGCTCGGAGCAGGATCGTCATGACCCCGCGGAGGCTCCATTGTCCCGTGAGATCCGCGGCGGTGGGCGGATGGACTCTGGCGTCGTCGTTCGGAAATGCCGGCCTGGGAATGTCGCTCCGGGGACCCACGCGGGGGAGGCTTAAATTGGGGAGGATGATCAAAAGGCCTCCTTTCTGGGGGCTCCCTGACCAGAAAAAAGTGTGTTTGAACGGGAGAGACGCTCCATGAACTTGGGAGGGAAAAAAAGAAAAGGATTGTGGAGGATCAGGCCAGGGTCTTGGCGGAAAACAGCATCCGCCTTAAAAGCGGGTCTTTATAACCTATACAACCAGGGTCCTAAGTCCTAGAATGACTGGACATGGACAGGAATTGTGCCGTCCAAGAAGACGAACCCGGCGTCCTGGGAATGGCTTGAAACGAATGAAGACCGTAAGCGCCGGATCCTACAATCTTCGCCCCGCTGAGCAGCAGTGGCTGTGTGCGTCGTACCAATGAGACGACTCGCCTCCAACATTAGGTACTCGTTGACAGCTTCAAGGGGTAATTTAGGGCTGGTCAAGCGGCTAGAAACTTTTCTCTAGACCCCGTTAGGAAAGGAGAAAAATCTCCCGCTCTAGCTCGATGTGCACGCGCGATCCGCGATTGGAGATGTGTTCTTTCTGGGACGGCGCTGTCTGTGGGGGTTCATTTCGCCAGACCATTGCCTGAATGGAGATGAAGGAGGCAGTGGTGTACTTCTCCGGGCTGTGTATGGGTCTTAGATACGTTATTAATAGGAGCCAGCTGCAGGGGGTTCTAGGGCTTAAGCATGCGCTTCACCACTCTCTCCCATCTCTAGATGAAACACAACCGGGAGGCCCTGAGCCAGTCCTCTCTGTCCTCGGATCATTGGGCGGACGACTTGCATTGGGTTGCATCAGAGGATTCTTCACGCCAACCATGATTCGACAGCGATACGAGATGAGACGACCGCAATCACGTGAGCTTATCCGAATTCCAATATCCCATTTTCGGCTAGGTTGATCTCTTCCCCTCTGGTCGAAGCTGAGCGAGGGAGGGAAGTAGGGTACAAAGGAAAGGAGACTGAATTTTGTGAACACGGAAAAGATATCTTTGTTATTCGTTCCTTGCGAGAGGGGCAAGTAGAGTGCGCCTCTAAAGAGAAAAGTCCTTTTGCTGTACGTTTCGAAAATGTCGAAGCTCATGAGCTGTTTGGAGTCGGTCCAAGTCGATGATGGGGGCTGGGGACGATCATCCTGCACCACCCCCGCACAGAGGATTTGATATTTGATGACATCCCTGCATGCAGTCAGTGGGTGCCGAATGCCGGGATTACGCGTGGAATTTGAGGTGGCAGGATCGGGACGCAGGGCTGAAATTTCCCCTTGAACGATTTTTTTTTTTTTTCATCTTGAGCCAGCATCGTGGAAAATGTCGCGATATGGGGATACGTCCGACGCAGGCCGATCGAGGTCGAGATCGATATCTAGGTCGAGATCTAGGTCCTGGTCCAGGCCTCGGTCTCGGTCTCGGTCTCGATCGCTATCACCGCCTTTCCCGCTCCCACGTCGACGATCGAGTGGTTTCTCGGCCGGCGTTCCTCGGGCGCGACGCCCCGGCGTACGCGAATCGCGTGGCTACTACGAGATTCCAAGTCGCGTGCGGCCTGCCTTCCGAGACGTAAGTTATAAATATACGGCGATTAATGCAATGCACCGGAAGATAAGGCCCTTAAATAAATAACGAATGTAGGAATATGCATACTTTCCGGTGTATGAACCCTTCGGCGCCCGGAATCACCGAGCTCGGGCTCGCGTGAGCAGCCCGATGGGCTACGAGTCCGGGGCCCGCTTCCGCTCATTGGAAAGGGCAGCAGACAGACGGCAGAAAGAGCTAGAGCTGGAACAAATGAAGCTAGAATTGGAAGAAGTAAAACGAGAGTATGAAGAAGGACAAAGATATAAGGCCGAATCCCGTCTCCGAAGGCTGGCGGACCTGGGCGAGCCTGCGGGCCACCCGTACTTTTCCTTCTCCCTGCCTCGGTCTTCCCCCGCTGCTTCGACGACGGGCTCCGCGCTCACTGCCGAGGAGGATTCGACCCTGGATGGCGATAAGGCCGCTTCGCCTCTGAAGCGGACGGCGAGGGTGATTACGACGTCTTACGTGCTCGAATCGGAATATACCGGCAAGGGGCCCCGGGGAGATGTTCAGAGTGCTACTGTTACCGTGATGACTGGGGCTCATGCTCATGCTCGCCCATTATTCCGATGGATGTGAGACTTCCAGAAACCCGTCCAGCTGTTGAGCTCCCTCACTAATGAAATTTGCAGTCATTTCACCTCTCCATCAATGGACTTTGACGCATTTGCAGTAGGAGACCCTATTACGAATTAATCCTCCTAACGCTCGTCGTTGTTAACCCACTCCCAGGAAGAAGTGTCGCGAGTGCCCAACCTGACGTCCTCGGAAAAAAGATCTTTATCTACCTTAATGAACGACGTAAAGCTCAAATATGTCAAGCCGATCCAAATCTCCGACTCCAAGACCGTACGACTCATGGAGCCTAACATCATCCAATCCACCGTGCCCCCGCCCGCTGGCAGCACCAAGGATCTCTCGGCCAGACCTCGCACGGTAACTTGGGTTTCCTTGCCTTACTTTAGCCTCGAGAAGTACTCCGGCTTAGAGAGCGACGCATTATTCCCCATCCAGACCCTTCTACAGGCACAGTTCTCCCGAAGCGGGCGCGGCCGGGACATGCAGCAAGCTGTGTGCAAGAACAAGTTGGCCCCGCCTGGGTATTGTTTTCATATTGCGCAGATCTGGTGTGTCGTTTTGGATAACTGTAAGATTTCTCATCTTATCCTTGCCGATATGGACGTACAAAGGCGCTGGCTAACATGGTCTCAAAACTTCAAGCTTTTCTGTTCACGTGTAGCCGTTTACCAGAGTCGGCTCTGTACGGCCAGTCAATCCAACGAACCGTCAAGTCGCCAGATGAGATCGCGGATACTAAGGGTAAAGGGCATATCTTGGTTAGCCACTCCGATGCCGTCTTGTGGAAGATACCATTGGAACATGCCCAAACTTGGCTCGTAAGACCACCCACAACCTTCGCCATTCCTTGTCCTACTTAAATCCTTCACGCTTGGCGCTGACGCCGATGCAGGAGTTTACCGCCCACTTCCGAGAGCTTTTCCCTACACCGTTAATCTTCCACTACCAAAAGAATCAGGTAGTAACCGCAAAGGAATGGCCAACTGTCCGCCAGAGAGCCGCCCGAGGAAATATTATCCTCAGTCTCACCAAAGGGTATGGCATATTCCTTCTCATTCTTCTCATGCATCGAATTTTTAACTCATGATATCTGCAGACCCCTTCCCAAGCTACCGCCAGTGGGCGTTCTTCCTCCAAGTCCATATATCGAAGATGATTCAGGGTCTGTCGAAGGCGAACCGTTACCGCCCGTGGCAGCGAAAGGCAAGGATGATCCACAAACACAGCCATCTCCCACACCTGCGCCATCACGGCCGGCTCCTCAAAAGAAGGAAGCAGGTTTCTCAATCTTCAGCTGCTTGGAAGGCGTCTGGAACGCAAAAACGGGGACCATTAATCGGCCCAATCTCACCCAACACTTGGCGAATGTCGGAGACTATCTCATGACCGGGACAACCTTCAGCGACCGTAAGGCATACCGTCGATGCCATGGCTCATCGTACGCGAATGTACACCGCAAACTCGCAATACGGGGTGCGAAGCTTTCGACGGAGCTCGCGGACGCGGCTAGCATAGAGCAGGCCGAGTACGAGGAGCACATCGATGTCGTCAGCGCAGCCGCCGTCATCTTCGATGCTTTCTTCCCTACGCACCATGGAATCCCAACTACTGGAAGGTTCTGGGGCGCGATTGACAGGCTCATTGACGTAAGTTGACTTGCCATAGATAGAATACCAGAATCTAGACGGTAAATGCCCAATTTATGAAAGAACGGGACTGACAGTGTCACGCAGCCGCCGGATCAACCTTTCGGTTCCCGGGACCGCCCGTCCCTGCGCGATCTCCGTGTCCAACTGAGAGGATTGTGTATCACTCTCGCATCATTCACCGATCTTTTTAAGACGATCACCACAAAAGACCTATCCAGAATCAAGGCGCCCGACGAGCTCACCCTAGCCTGGATCCATTTACTCATGGGTATCATCTACCTGCCAACTGATCGGCTTCGATCCGAGCGGATATTTTGCGACGCTGAAGCCCTTCTCGATGACGGGTTGAGAATCATCGTCATGTCCCTGTCCGAAACTGACCTCGTTGACAAATCGGTCGTCCTTCCCATGGAGCTCTTTTCGCTCGTCTGTTTGGAGCTGATCAAGAACAGCAACCCTGGGCTACCGAATATTGCCGAGACCTACTCTCACTACTTGTCCACTCTCGTAAGGTCCCCCAAAAGCAGTACCGTGATAGAAAATATCTGAAATCTGCTCTTCCCGAGCTTTTGCCTTCAATTCTAATGGTAGATACCTCTAGGAAGCCGAGATATCCTCAAATCCTTCCGACAGAACCTACGAACGCCGTCTCGCAATGTTCAAACAAGAAACGACCATAATCCAACATACCCTCGATACGCAATACGAAATCATGGAAAGGCTCGACAAGCTCGACTTCGTTGGCCGACTCCCACACCTCCCAGGACCCGGATACACCCCCGCGTACCGATTCGAACCACGGCCCATACATTCTGCTTCCCGACATTACGAACCAGGTCGACCGCGATATGCGGGTGGTGGCCCGGCCGCCGATCCCTTCTTCAGCAATGCCGTTCTTTCTGATATCGGAGGGTTCCGGGAGAGTTTTAGACGAGAATGCATATCTCAGTCGCTGCGGACGAATAGGATGATTTCCGAAACGCATGATCAAGCGACGGACCTGGAGGAGTTTGTACGTGTTTCTGGACCTCTGTTTACCTCGTAATTTTTTCCCTTGTTCTTGTTTCATCAGCTAAAACCTAGCCACAATAGTGTCGAAACCAAATCGACACCACCAAGGACCGACAGGAGCGAGCCATCTACGCCTTCACAATCGTCACAGTCATCTTCCTCCCCCTCAGCTCCGTCGCGAGCATCTTCGGCATGAACACGGTCGATGTGCGAGACATGCCGCAGAGCCAGTGGATCTACTGGGCCGTGGCCGTCCCCGTCACGGTCGTAGTCATCTTCCTAGGATTACTATGGACGGGGGAGCTGACGAATATCGTGCGGTGGTTCGCATCGTTGGGTTCGGATGAGAAGGGGGCGTATTATAAGGTTAAATATCCGAGGAGGAGGCGCCATCGGACGCGAGTGAGGATTGAGAGTCCGAATGGCTACCTGAGAGCCTAGTTTTCGGTTGGCGTAAAGTCTATTGATCTAGTGGGCTTGTTATGTTACATCGTTAAACGTTCTAAAATCCTAGAAACGCCATTTAGTATAATTTACCTAGTTCTCCTAACGCCAAAACCCAAACCCCCGAAGAACGATAGCCGCTGGTCCTGTCATCATCACTGCAATGCTTTCCTCTCATCTCTGTCCGGCGGTGATGGTGCAGAGCTGCTTCCACCATTGCTGAACCGCCCATTCCTTGTTCGAGGGCGGAGTAGAGCGCCTTGGATGATGCGCCCGTATGGGCTGGTAAAATTCATAACAACCATCTTGAGGTAATGTGTTAGCTCCGATCGCCAATAAGAGAGAGACGAGGCTATAGAAAGGGCAGAAAAGGAGAAGGGGGAAAGTAATGTATACTTGCGGCAAGATACGTTTTGAACGGGTGAGTTCTCGTAACTCCACTTTATATACGAGTTGGAGAAACATGACAGCGAGCTCTGTTTTAAACACAGCACACTGGCCTTCTCCCGCCATCATCAGTTCATCGCCTGCTCTCGAGCTCGTAATGGCTCCTTCCAGGCCATTCACGTTAAAACCACCGAATGCTATCTATATCAGCCCATTCTCATCGTACTGTCCTCCGTGGAGTTGTTGGCCGTAGGCATTACCACACTGAAGGCTATCGCAGATTAAAAGCAGTTAATAGCAAAATATTCAATTTGTATTGCACCATCGATAAATGTGAGTAGAGGTACGAACCGCTTCAATCGGGGGGCTAGCGAATACTTCCCAACGGCGAGATTAGGGTTGTGGGCCTTTATATCCCTGATGTGGTTCCGGGAAAAGCGGCCTCCACCGAGGGAGAAGTCTTCATATGTAGAATGGAAAAGGCAGCCGTAGAGAAACTCGGGTGGATGCCAGGGGCCGTCGTCGTCGCCCCGAGTCCAGGCCCATGGGAGGGCGGTGGGCATTATGGTAGGATTAAGTAGCATGTGTGATTCTGCGAAATGCGTGTTAAACATCACGCGTCGAGACGAGGCGTGGTGTGCGGTGGTGAGTCTGATCTAGCCGACAGCGAGAGACTCAGATTATCGCCACAAAATCTGGAGAGGCAGCCAAGAGAAACATTGTAGGTAGTCGTTGTGTCAATCTCGTAAAGAATCGTAATAAGGGCATGGGATGAGACTATGGGATGAGGCCATGAGATGCTCGAGGCGCGCCATTGTTCCAGTTTCCGCCGTGTCTTGGTGGGAATCTTCGAGTACACCTCCTTCTGTGAAAGACGGAGGTGTCGTTGTGACAGGGAAGTTGGACGATATAATACAAATGGAAAGACAATGTTGTGAGGAGTCGCGGCTTCCTCATTGGGAAGGATGCTGGATTTTATTTATTATTTATTTTTCGGTAGATGCATTGCTAAGAAAACAAAGAATGTGGTATGAGCGATCATCACGAAGGAGTAAGCGGAAGTTTCTTGCGGCACATTGATGAATTGGCTCCTGAATAGGAAATCTAGAGTATTTTTTTACCATTCTGTATCGGCCCATTCCATTGGGAAGTAGTTGTTGAGGATGGGTACCTTCCAAAGCCTCCGCGAGGTTATTCAGTACTCCCCTTTGCGCTACCAATAGTGCAAATGTTATTTGGCGAGATTCCTTTTTCGTCCTGAAGGTGTAGAGCCGCATTCATCTTTGATTCTCTGACTTTTTATCCGATGCTGTCTGCTGCCTTGGTACAGAACTGCGACCGAATGTCCCATCAAACACATTGAATAGGGATGGGCATGACAGAATCTGGATATGTCAAATGGCTTAGCCAAGAAGTCGGCCGTAATAAAAGTCGGATTAATTGTTGACGGAACGTCAGTTCTTATGCCAGGTTCGGGTTCATGGGATTCTTGGCTAGAGTCACTCTGGACTAGGCATAGGGAAATGGGAGGTGACACAAGCAGAGACCAGCACTCAGCTCATTTCTGGATTGTTTTCCCCCTGTGACTGGAGTCTAGCTTCGTGGGTACTTTGAGACTGCTGCAGCTCATACCGAAACTCACTTCTCTTGGCCTCCACCTCCGCACGAAGATATTGACAGGGACATCATACAAGACATTCGTAGCTAGCATGATACAAAATCACTGTCAATACCTCAGTGGAATTTTGATCAGAGAAGACTCAGGGTAGCGGATCCTCAGGAGTCAGGAAGCATCCAACTCTTCAGGCTATCCGCTTGCGGCATATCAACCTTACTGACGGGTCGTGGCAGCCGATTTTCGCCACCCTCAGCAGGTAAACGTTCCTGTCCCGGCTCTCCTCCGCCTGTCTAGCCTACAGTCGCCGGGTGCCAAGTACCTAGTTGGCTCGAACTCAGTCGGTATTGAGCTCAGGCCCTGGATCGTTGCATCGATTACCGCCGATTACATATCCCACTTTCATCCCACGCCTCAGAACCATGGAATGGCGGCTGGGGACCCGTACAATTTGGATGTAAATGACAGGCATGAATTTCCATGGCCGAAGTTTCCTAGATAACGATGCGGCTTGATCCGCCGTTGGAAATGTATCGTCAATCAGGTTTGCCTGGCAGCGCTTTCCATGATGTCGCATGCCGGCAGGTGACAGCTGACGCGTGTGATCTGAGTCGGGGAGCGGGAGAGAGACTGAATATCGAAAGTTTGATTGCAGGATGGGTCCCAGCGAACAGAGACCCAAAAGGTTAAGGAGAGAGGGTTCAAGTTTGATGAGGTGGCGCTATTGGCGGCAGTGTGCCTTGATGATTAGGGAAAGAATGCCCATGCATACAGCGTCATGGCAAACTTGCCTGTCTTATTGAGATGATGGATGGATGAGATTAGAAGAGCTTTATTATTATTATTATTATTTGGGCCTTCTGTGTGCGAACCCTACTTGATCTTAGAGTATACTCATCGAGGCTTTGGTCCCCCCCTCCGTATTCACTACTAATCAGGGTATAGACCACCGATAGCAAAGGTATCGCTGCATAAACGTGTGCCTGTTCCTGCTCGAAACATACATGTGTCTTGGTGGGCTTCGGTGGCCGATCTTGCGTTAATGATTTCCTTCACACCGCCGGCCCCCGGCAGCCCGAAGCATCGTGTAATATTTGCAGCTTGCAGCTTGCTTCTTGAAAATCCATGTCCATCATCCAATGCCATTCACCCCTCAGACTCATGTCTCCGATTTCAGCTGCCCGTTTCCTCCCGACACACGAAGCAAGCCGCCTCTTATTATCATAGGCTGGTCGACATGCCGCAGGCCAACCACGTCTCTTCTCATTTGGCAATGAGTCTGCGCTTATGTGTGCCCAACTCCTGGCGAACCCGAACCATGTGCATTTGAATCGTCACAGCTGCTGGGGCTCTTTCAGGGGTGAGGGGATGTGACGCCTACAAAACACGGACAAATCAGGAATTATATAAATCCAATCTTGATACTGTCTGGCAGGATATTCCTGTTCTCTCCTTTTCTTTCGTCTTCATGGCCCCTTTCATCTGAGTGCCTATTTTCACCTAGTTAGTTCCTTACCAATTATTCTACCACCATCATGGACCCAATCCCCCTCCAGTCGAAAGATTATCGGGAGCTCCTCGACGTCATCGACAAGCTTCGCTCCAAAGGGATCGGCAGATATGTCGACCTTCCCGAGATCATCGTGTGTGGTGATCAGTCCGCCGGCAAGAGTTCCGTCCTCGAGGCAATCTCGGGCATGTCTTTCCCGACCAAGGACAATCTCTGCACGCGCTTCCCCACGGAGCTGGTGCTTCGCCGAGCCCCGAAGGCCATCGTCAAAGTCTCCATCAACGCCGATGCCGAGAGATCGGCGGAAGAGAAAGAGCGCCTGTCTCGATTTTGCTACGAGGATGATGCTGCCAGCCTCGATCTCGGACTCGTCACGGAGAAGGCCAAGGAAGAAATGGGCCTCTCGCAAACAAAAGTCTTTTGCACCGATGCTCTCCACGTCGAACTCTGTGGGCCTACCCAACCTCATTTGACTCTTGTCGACTTGCCAGGTCTCTTCCACGCCGGGAACACAGATCAATCGGAAACTGACGCCGCCACCGTGGGAGACATGGTGCAAAGCTACATGAATAGGCCCAGGAGCATCATCCTGGCTGTCGTGTCGGCCAAGAACGACTTCAACCTTCAAGCAGTTACCAAGATCGCGCGCAAACTCGATCCGAAGGGCGTCCGTACGATGGGCATCATCACGAAACCCGACACGCTGGACCTCGGGTCAGATAGCGAGATGGCGTACATTAAACTTGCCCAAAACAGGGACGTGGTGTTCCGACTGGGCTGGCATGTCCTCATAAACAGAGACTACGCCAGGAGGAACACCTCCAACGCCGAGAGAGACGAATTCGAAGAACAGTTCTTTATGAGCGGAAGCTGGCAATCGGTTGACCCGATGAGTCTGGGCGTGAAGAGCTTGAGGCCTCGCCTGAGCAACGTTTTGAAGGAGCAAATCCTGCGACAGCTCCCGCACCTGCTCCAAGATGTTAAGTCTGGGATTGATGACTGTCAGTCCCGTCTGCAGCGTCTTGGGACGGAAAGGCAGACGTTCGAGACTCAGCGCCGCTATCTTTTGCAAGTCAGTCGGAAGTTTTCCACTCTTATGACGGCCGCGGTCGATGGTTTCTACAAGGATGCCTTCTTCGGCAGTGCCAAAACCGAGTCAGGGTACCAGAACCGCCTGCGCGCCGTTGTTCAGAATACTCTCACCAAGTTCAAAGACGAGATGCAAGCCAAGGGGCAAATGAGGACCATTGTTGAGGCCCTGCCGAATCAAGGTCCGCTAGGCGACGGCGAAGTCTTGAGGTCGCAATACATTGAAGAGGTCAAGGACCTAGTGCGAAAGAGCAGAGGCTGCGAGTTGCCAGGGACCTTCAACCCACTCATAATTGGGGAACTCTTCTCGGAGCAGTGCCAGCCTTGGGAAGGAATCGCCGCGGCAGCAAAAGATTCTGTCATGGAAGCAGTTTATCGGACGGTAAGGGCCATTCTTGGCCACGTTGCTGTCGCAGAAACGGCTGGCGGGATAGTCCAACTAATCGGACGCGGGCTTGACGATCTGAGAACGGTCATGGACCAACAGATCAGAAGCCTACTTGCTCCTCATCTTCATGGTCATCCAATCACATACAACCAGAGTCTCTTAGATAACGTCCAGGAAGTCCAGGACAAGCGACGTCGGGCTGGATTAGAAAAAGTCTTGGTCAAGTTGTTTGGGTCGAAGGGTCCATTGCAGAAGTTTGACGAGATTGTCTCTCCGCTAGCCCTCTTGGATTTGCTTGTGGAACATGAAAAGGTCGACATGGAGAGTTATGCAAGTGAGCTGGCTGTCGACTACATGCAGGCGTACTACAAAGTGTGTGAAACCCCCGGACGGCTAGAATGAACTTTTGGCTGCTTTACCTCTTTATTAACCAAACTTGTGACAGGTCGCTCTGGAGAAATTCGTCGACGATGTGAGCGTTCTGGCCATTGAACAATGCCTGGTGAGCAAGCTTCCATCGCTCTTCGGCCCTGAGATGGTTGATTCCCTGGAAGTTAGCGACGTCGCTCGCATGGCTGCAGAGAGCGAGGAGAGCGCAAGCGAACGGCGCCGATACAAGGACAAGCTGGCTATTTTGGAGGACGGGCTACGTGAGCTCATGCTCTTGGATCGGCATTCTCCGAGCGGTCCGTGTAAGTATGCGTCTTTCTCACGCATCCCGAAAACCGGGTTAACATTTCACGCAGATGAGGTTCTCGACGCGGATGAGTGCGAGGAGACCGATGATGTAACCTTGAGAAGCGTCTCGCAACCCAGTCGTTTGGAGCCCTCACCGCCGACTGTTTTCATGGAGAAGGGAGAATATACTCCGGGATTAGTTGCAGCGGCAGATGGCGATTCACTTTGGGCAGCTCCCAGTACAACGAAGAAGAAGAAGAAGAAGAAGAGAATCATAGAAGAGCCTGAGCTTTCAACGGAGGTATTATAATCCCTGCAACATTCAGTTTCTCCACCAAGTATGTGAACGGCTCAGGGCAAATCTCAGCGAAAGATGTCGACCTTTCATTGCGTGGCACTCCCCGACAACGTTCACATGAGAGTCATCATTGTGATGAAATGGATATTAATATTAATTATCCCAACTGCTGTGGGAATCCCTTAGAATGTTCAGTTGGGCATCACCGAGCGGGGATACAGATATAACATTCCTAGCTAGAAATACAGAGGCCATCGAAGCGCCACAACCCGTAATGCCCATACCTAAGCCCGTCGCATATTTAGATAAAGAAGAGGGCCCCGATGGCAACAGCCTCGAAGACTCCCACGGCCTGGAGAACACCGGCGCCGTTGACTTGAACTGGTTCAGAGGACTTTTCCCGACATCAGCGTGGATTTCAAACAGAATGGGGGAAGCAAGGGGAGAAGAGGCTTACCGTGGAGGACGGAGCAGCAGAAGTTCCAGAGGCGGTGGCAGAAGCATCAGAACCACCTGTAGGGCTCGCAGAACCTGTAGCAGAGGGCGTCTCGGCCGTGGACTCGGCATCACCATCACCACCAGAAGAGGGCTCAGGAGCATTGGATGAAGTGGGCTCAGCAGTCTTGCCAGGCTCAGTATCAGTGGGGGAAGGCGTGCCTTCGGAAGTGGTGGGCTCGCTGCCACCAGCGTCGCCCTCGTTCTGCGCGGGACCGACGTCGGGCTGCTTGCCGGAAAGGGGCTCAGTGCTAAGGCCACACTTGGTGCCGGCGGCCGAGACAGAGTTGCCGTAGTACTTCCAGATGTCGAAGTTGTCGGGGCCGGCGCACTGGAGGCAGTTGGCGTAGTTGGATTGGAAGGCCTTGTTGTCGCAGACGTCGGAGACCTCGCGGGCTTGGCGAATGGCGTTACCTTGAGGAGTGTTAGTACCAAATTCATGTGAGGATCTTTCTCTTTTTTTTTTCACTTTGGGGGCTGCAATCTGTGCCCTGTGATGCGATGGACCTACCGCAGTTGTCGTGGCAATTGTAAGCAGGAGTGCCGGGCTCCTGACGCTTCAGGAGGACAGAAAAGAGCTCTTCGCCGTCAATGGCGGAAGCCGAAGCGATAGAGGCGGCAGCGAGGGCGCCGAGCAGAAGCTGACGGGCGTACATTGTTATGGGTGGTGCGGATGACTTGATCTGAAACAAGACAACAAACGAGTGACTTTTTGTGGGATCTCTCAAGATCTAGATAGAGGGTGATGTGGTTGATACTACGGTAAGATTTTACGGTTGGATGAGGAAGGAGAAAAAGAGAAAAGGTATGTGTCGAGGCACACTTCTGCCGTTGGTTTTATAGATAGCTTCGGTCAGTTGGTCTGCGACTGGGAAATGGACTTTACGGTTGCAGCCGAGACGCGCAAGTCAGGTCATTGGAGCATGGAGCTGTTATTGAAAAGCCATGGGAAAGGGAGGAGATTGCAGTTACCAATTCGGGAAACAGCTGGACCGGAAGTCGGTGGCCGGTCGTGCATGCCTACTTCTTAATAACAATCCCAGGATTGTAGGATTACAGGATACCACCTGCGTCTTGAGGACCTTGTGGCGACTTGGTTGAGCCTACGAAGCAGAGATCACTCCCCGCATTGACCAGTGACCACTCGTGTCTGGTGCTCGGGTGGCTGGCGGCTGCTCTACATAGTAAGAGGGGTGGAAGGGGTTCAATAGCTAAAATTAATGGCTTCCTCCGGGCTGCAAGAGCCCGGAAATGGAATGGAGTTTCTTGCTTCCTAACGTGACCGGGTTTCTTTGCTTTCGGTTTCGTAGTCCCGAGGACACAATTGAGCTTTGCGTATTCCTCCAGGTTCCGATGATCGGCGTGCATTCCTCGGCGAGGGTCCTCGTAGTCGGCAAGGTTGGTTGCAGGAGCTGGGACGCACGGCAACGAAGGGTCAAACCATTGGGTCGCGTAGCAGTGCCAAGAGAAGGGGTTTTCTGTGAGAAAATGAGTAATACGAGCTAACGAGGAGGTGGACTGTAGACTGGCTCATCTCAAAGATACTCTGACAACGGAAACCCAAGCTCATCAAGGCCAGACAAAGCCCGGGGTCCGGGTAAGTCACAGTGTGAGCCTCTCTGCTTTTTATCTGATCATCTTATCAATCAGATAACTTCGGAGATCACGCCAACTGCGAAACCCCCGCTTCAGATACGACGTCTTCATCCCTCATTGGCTCTAGTGTCGTAAAGGTTGTTTAATGGTCTTGTCCGGCTAATCCTAAAGAGGCAAGTGACTGTGCCCGGACCGTTTGTAGACACTGGGGATCACTGAGATCACTGGGATCACTCGGAACAGAGCGGGAGATGGAGCAAGAGGACGAGGACGGAGAAAAGAGCGAAGAAGAAGGCAAGGGCTTCTCCACTTACTGCACCACCCAACCGTTGGCTGGAGCTATCCCAGTCCAGTCCAAGCTTCTTCTCCACTCGATTTTAGCCGGCTTCCGGCCTCCAAGATGGCCTCGTGAGAAAACACGTTTTTTGACCCCGTAAGTTTATCTTGCTTTGGGACTCCCGGAGTACGAAGTAAGAATGGGAAGAAAACAGTCCGCCTGGTGGAGAATCACCCGAGTCCCATCTTCTTGGTTCACCGAAACGGTGTCTTATTCTTTGAGAATCTCCCAAGCCACCCCCGCTAGTTTTCCAGTCTGGGTCCTGGCTTCTTGGCGGTTGATAAACATCGATAGCTCCGCGGACGGTGAGAGCGAAGACTGTGATTGCCGGTACTTGAAACATTTTTTACAGTCGAGTTGTCTTTGCTACTTTCTTTCGGCACTCAGGAACCACGGCCCCAACCGTCCTGTCCTCTTGATGGCGTGGTGTACCCTCACCACCATCATCATCCTTGCTTCCATCTCCTCAACTCTCAAGAACACCCCAATTCTGCCGTTATCTTAGGTGCCCCCATGAAGCATTACAAAACTATTGATTAAAACCCCGTCTCGCCAAGAAAACCGAATCAATCACATCATCCACATCACACCCCCTCTTGAAGGCCGACCCTCCATTGACCGAACAAGAGCGACGCTTGCTCTAGCTGCACTCATGCACCACCTTCCCTGTAGCTGTGACCACAGGTTTCCTAAATTGGGTTACATTATGTACATGGTCTTTCTCCTCCCCACTCCCAAGACGGAGGTTTCTTCTCGTTGTTGCTGCCGTGGCGGATGGTGAGGGACTTGGCAGGACCTCCGGGACCTTTTGCATTCGTGCCCGGGTTATGGGTCCCTCCCTCTTCTCGTCATCTTTTCTCGTCCTCGTTCTAATTTTTTCCCACGCTCTGTTGCCCAGCCGTCACTGCCCACCACCTCGTAGACTTGGTAAAACCCGGGCACTTCCGGCTCGCCTCACACGGCATATAAGGAACATATTATCCCATGATAGACGAAGCGCAGGAAACTTGCAGTTAATTTCGCCAACCCCCCATCTTTCCCGTGCCTAAAGAAAACAAGAGAGGATCGAAAGAATTTCTTCCCCTCGGAAGACACTTTTCTTGCCCTTTGATCGTTTGCTTCCCCAGTCAGCCCATCATCAAAATGCGTTTCTCTGCTGTTTCCACTGTAATCGCCCTGTCCCAGATCGCCGCCGCCACGGGAACGGCCCATGGCGAGGGCGAGCTGGGCAACAGTATGGGTCCCGTCGATTTCATGTGGCCTTCAAGCCGTCCGTGGAGCGCCGAGACAGACAACATCGCGCCCTGTGGTAGCCCTTCTGGTGTCACCAAGAGGACCAACTTCCCTATCTGTGAGAATCGACAACTTGTTTTTCCCTCGCTGATGCCGGATGTCTGAACTCACACCACTTTAGCTAAGGGAACCGTCTCGCTATCGATTGCCGATGACGCATGGAACGTAGCCTTTTACCTTGCCGTCGACGAGAGTAAGCGAATTCACTCATCGTCGTGTTTGCCCAATTCCACAGCTCTAACCTCCCACAGATCCCATCTCCATCAACTCCTTCCAGTCTCAGGTTGTCTCCAACATCGCCGAGATTGAGGCCGGCCACCAGTGCTACCTCCTCAAGAACGTCCCCAGCACCGTCACCGCCGGCACCAACGCCACCCTTCAGCTCAAGTACTGGGCCGACTACGAGGGCGAGAACAACAACGAGAGGCAGGAGTTCTACGCTTGCGCCGATATCGTAAGTCACCATACTACCATATTATTTATCTCGAGATGTATTAGCGAAATTAACGCAGACAGACCTTCGTCGAACTCGCCGACTTTGACATCAACCCTCCTTGCTTCAACGTCACCTCTTCCGAGTTCGACCCCCCCGCCTCCTCCCCCGATTCCAGCTCTGGCAGCAACTCTGACAACTCTTCCACCTCCTCTTCTTCCTCCGGCGGTCTCTCCGGCGGTGCAAAGGCTGGTATCGCTGTTGGCACCATCGTTGCGTCTCTCGCCATTGTTGCTGGTGTTGCCTTCTTCGTCTTCCGTCGCCGCAAGTCCACCCCTGTTGACGCCGAGGCTCCCGCCCGCAAGGAGGTCCGCGAGGTTTCTCCCGACCGTCACTCTTAACTGGTAAATTGTCCGTGTGTACCCTCGGTAATGTAACTACTGGTCTTGAACTAGTGTTTCTGTGATGGAGAAGGTAGATGTCTCGGAGAAAGAACGATGGGGCGGGAACCTGCTTCGTTTCGCATGGGTTGTGTTTCGGCCCTCTCAGAATGAATATATCCTCGCGAGTTTCTTGATTACAGTAGCATGATTATCAACATTAACACCCTACTACCCGCGTTGCAAGATTTCAAGACTGAAAGACTGGTGACATCCGTGGCTCTTCGTGAGTACGAAGTTGTTTCTATTCTGAACACCAGATCACCGACTATTCTTGCTCCCTTCCCACTCATCGCATTCCTTTAATTTTCCGTCAAATTGTAACGTGCTACGTGGGCAATCTTTCGAAACCCGTGACAGTAGCCTCCCAGGTTCCGCCAGTACTCGCGAGATCTTAAGATTCAGGAACTTTACCGTCCTCACAGCTCGGAAGTAGGAGACAGAGCCGAACTTCGGCATGGTAGCAAAGTGTTGTCCGCCTCCACTCTAAAACCTATGATGGATAGGAAATCAGAGGCATGAAGAGAGCTTTCTAACTTCCTTCACAGTTCCAACACGCCCTTTGCGCAATTACATCAGAAACGAAAACAGGGAGTTCAAAACCTCACGCAATCCTAAGATGCCGTCATACTCTCAATGCGGTATTTTCTCTCCATGCCTTCACCAAATTGGGCCGAGTGGGTGCGCGGCCACTGTCACGGGGCCCCTCCTCCCGACCATCTCCCTAGCCAGACCGAATGAATCGATGAAATGGCAGGGACACTCTAACAGTGAACAGACGCAGACGTAGATGCTTTGAGCTTTTGGTAAGCTTCCCTTTTCGGCATCTGATTCCAAGTTGGAAGGTAGTGGAGGTAGGTAGTGTTGACCCGAGTGGGCAAAGGCCAAGACGGCATACTTTCCTCCCTCCTTGCTCCTTGGTATGTGGGAACCGTTGCTCGGGAACGCCAGTACACTAATATTATTTTTCCAAGCAATCTCAAGCACCCATTTCTTTCACCGGAAGGCTGGTTCTAATCCCTTAGCTGCCTCTTCCCTTTCTGAATTCCGGGCCTCTCTTCTATTACAGCTGTCCGTTCCCCTCAATATGGCACGGTATTTCACACGCTAGGCGCCATGGAGACGCTCTGTGGATGAGGCCAGGCATGTGGAACTAAGCTCACGTAGGTGATCGGTCTTTGCGAGAAGTAAATTTGCAAGTCTGGAAGATCGGTTCCCCTTAGTGAGTGGTGTCCCAACCCGCGCACCCAAAAGTGGAAATGGCACCACCATAGAAATCCCCCTCTGCTTGAAAGTGTAGAAACAACGGAGCACCTGGGAAAGATATGACCTTCTATCCACTCTCAACGAGGCTTCCTCGAGTTTTCAGGAACCGTCGTCGCCTTGAACTTCATTTATCTAGACAAAGGGGGCTAGGAACCACTCTCACCCAAATTTCCAAGCCGTCAATCGATTGGATACAGAGCAAAAGTCCCCCTGCACGCTCTCCTACCTTCAACGCATACTCCGTAGCCCATTCAACCCTATTCATCCTCATCAACGCTAAACCTATAGCTACCTTGCAATACGTATGGCCGCCCGCCTGGCTCAAAAAACTGTTTCTCCTCCCTTCCCCACTCAGGATGATTGATGCCGTCGATCCACTCTTGCACCTCAACCACGACGCACCCATATTTTGGGATAGTCCTAGGGAAATCGGGTTCATCGATCAGGCCTTGTGTCTTCTTGAGAGGCGTAGTGCCATCCTGGAAGTTGCACGAGTAGAGCTGGACGGCCTCTTGGTCGGAGTAAACATCGAGCCGGATGCCGGACCAGGCGGAGTGTAGACGGAGGACGTAGCCGCTTTCGCGCCAATTGAGGAGGTTCCCTTCATCGCGGGTTACGGTGTAGCAGTTGTCTAGATGGAAGATGGAAGAATTAAACCAGGGTCATCGGGACTCATTGGCAAGAAGGAGAAAGTAGGAGGCTTCTCTTACCGTATCCAATACAGCCTTCCCCGCAGTTACCCAGTATATTCTCGCTCTCAAAATCTGCACCAACTTGCTTTGGAGCACTCCAGAAATCGTTGACAGATCCTTCCTCATTGGCAAGTATCTCTCCTGTGGGAATGAGGATACTATCCACGCCGATCCGGTCCGTGCTATACGGCGCGTGGACAGTATGGTTGAGCGCAAGGTTCGTCTCGGTATTCGCGAAGCCATCGAGATTCCAATACGCGTGGCTGGTCAGCATGACTGGCGTCTTCTTCGTCGTCGGTAACGCCACCATGGTAAAGTCCCAGTTCATCCCGTTCAGGGTGTAAGTGATGTACGAGACCACATCACCCGGGAATCCCTGCTCGCCATCAGGGTCGAAGATGGAAAATGTTATGCTGTTGTTTGTATGAGCGACCACAGTAAAGTTCCTCCAGTCCCATCCATTGGGTCCTCCGTGTAGCGTATCTACTCCGTCGGGGTACCCATCCGTGGGATTGTCGTTGGGGAGGATGTTATACTCGACGCCATCGATCTCGAACGTGCTGTTCCTGATACGGTTCGCATATCGGCCTGGAACACCGCCAAAGTGTGCGTGCTGTTTATCGAGCGTATAGTATGTAGCGTTGTCAAAACCTGTGACAATGTCCCTTTCAATTCCGTGTTTGTCGTTGATCAGGAAGTTTGAGATGGAGGCGCCGTAAGGAACAAAGCCTGCGGATATTCCCGTGCCATAGATCCAGTACTTGCCATCCTTATCGGGGCCGAGGATGCTGTCGGCGTCATCGCCCTCGAGGTTAGTGAAGGCGTTCTGTTTAGCTTGAGCTCCTAGAAGCAGTGCTACGAGGGAAAGTTCGGAGGCGCGCATGCTCGCTGGAACTACAACTTCGTCGTTCCAGACGCTTTCGGCTGAGAGTTACACCTACAATGGGAAATTTGCTTCTCGGATCCGGCGGAGGGGATCCTGTCTATACTTATGCAAGACATATTACAGTGCGCCATATCTAAGGATTCATTTGTATTTCAGAGCACAGGAGGCTTCTTTGTGCGAGGATCGAAGGTCACCGGGAGATCTCACCATTAATTGCCAACACCTGAGCCTCCGCTGACCCTGGAGAACATATTCCATCAAACGGTATTATGTTATTCGAGGATGGTCTGGTTTATTATTACAATTCGCCATCCAGACAACATCATTGGAGCGTATAAGAGAGGGTAAAAATGATGCAAGGTCCAAGCACGACAACCGACGCTCACTGCAACAATCAATGACGACGGCTTCGGTTGACATATTGGATAATACATCATACCGTTGCATCCCGGTGAAGGATGCTTCATGCCGCCGGCACTTTTCTCCGACGTCTGAACGATCATTGGTGCGCATGCTTGAATTACAGAACCGCTATATTCTACGTCCCTGGTATTACTCTCTTAGCTATAGCTGATTTACATTAGAGAACTTCAAGTCGCAGATGTCTTTCCTTCTTGGGTATCTCCCAGACCATCCACACAGTCGCAAACGAAACTCTTCGTTCTTCACCTCTCGATAAGCCATTTAAGCGACGGTCAGGCAGAGGGGTAGGATCCAGAACCAAAAAAAAAAAAAAGAAAAAGAAAAAAAGAGTAATAGTATCAGGCGGCAAAAGGAAAAACATACAACATCAGGGATTCGCTGGTCGTCACCGACCCAACTACTAGTCTGACACTCTGGAGCTTAACTAGGTGAGAGCGGACTGGATCGCGTGTTTTCTCCAGGTTATGGTCGTAGGTGCTAAATTTTGCGATAGAATCTGTATTTAAATGAATCGTGGTTGGATGAACAGGGTTTTGTTCCTATCAACATCAACCTTTTGCTGTGTTATGCTCAGAAGACATCCGTGAGACACAACGCAAAATACCCCCATACATTTTGCAAGAACTGACGGCTTCGACAATATCAGGGTAACTTACTTCACCTTAAGAGCTGGTTAGATCCGAGGCGAGCATCGTGAGCTGCTCCAAGAGGTCTTGTGGTCTTCCGCACCTGGAGCAGTTTTGAAACGAGGGAGACCATACGGCACAGCATCGAACTACACATCGTCCCGCAAAGGAGCCTCTGAATATCGAAAATTCCATGAACGACGAGTCTTTCTGCTCCGAAAGCGTAAGGCCAATATGTGGAACAGATCCGTCTAAACTCGAGTCTTTTCGCATTCTTGAAACTCAACAACCAACATTAGAAAAGGGACGGATGGTGATCCAATATATTTAAAATATACATAATAGAAAACAAACCGCCCTTCAACCCTCGTCGAAGCCTGGAAACTTCTACCTCATTACGGTTATCCCGGGCAAGTGTTGAGACGACAGTAATTGTCATATCTACATTTCAGCTCGGGACCACCGTCCAGCGCCGTCATCTCTAGACCACCTGGACCTCTACATCAGTATTACATGTCAACTCCGAAAGCGGATTACGGCATTCCGTGGGCTGCATGACAATGTTCCTAATCAGTACAAGGGCATTGTTGGGGTCGTTCAACCAATTAACCGTGATAAGGACGTCTCCTGACACCGTCGGAGTGAACGGGCTAGTTCTGAAGTCAGTCCACCCGTTGGTGCTGCCCGAGGAGAAATACTCGGTGAATATCCGGGTCCTACTGGGTAACGTCGAAATAGAAATCTGGAGGAAATTGGCCTGGTTGCGGACGTTGGACATGAGGTACTGAATGGCAAAATCATACGTGATGCCGGCCTCGACGGAGATCACCTGTGCGATGTAAACGGTGCAATAACCGCCATGACTGGCGGGGCATTCGTTGTATACGTAGTAGTATCCGCCGGCGCTATCGTAGCGGAGCTCGAGGATGCCTGATCCGGTGGACGTCGAGGCGAGGAGCCAGTTTCCGGTCTTGGTGGGTGCGTAGTAGTTTCCTGAGGCGAGGACGCCGTTTTCTTAGGCGGAGTTGGCGACGGGGAGGTTCTGGCAGTCGATGCAGGGGGTTGGAGTTGAGGTTGGGGTCTCGGTCGTTGACGTAGATGTATCTTCAATGGTCTTGGTCTCGGGGTCCTCAGTGGTGGTTGTTGATGCTTCTTCGGTGGTGGTCGTGTCAACATCGGAAGCAGACGTGGTTTCGGATTCCTCAGTTGTAGTTGTCTCTGCAGCAGACGTAGTCTCGGGCTCCTCAGTTGTGGTCGCCACCGGCTCCTCGGCCGTGGTTGTCTCCACGTCGGGTGTGACGGTCGTGGTTTCAGGTTCTTTAGTAGTGGTCGTCTCAGCATCAGAGGTGACCGTCGTTTCCGGTTCCTCAGTTGTCGATGATTCAGAATCAGATGTGGTTGCCGGCGCAGCATCTTCAGTAGTCGTTGACTCGAGCTCTGCGGTTGTCGTCGGTTCAGGCTCCGACTCGGTCGATAACTCGGTGGCCGATTCGCTAGACGACTCAACCGTCGACTCCGACGTCGAAGCAGCGTCAGTCTCAGTGGCCGACTCAGACGTCGACGTGGTGACGTCGAAAGTGGTCTCGGGCTGCGATTGCGTCAATGTTGCGCTCGATGTCTCAGATTCAGTTACAGGCGCGGTATCAGACTCAATGGCTGACTCAGAAGTCGACTCGCTTGCCTCTTCGGTAGATGTGGGCGATTCCGATTCAGTTGCCGATGCCGACTCGGTGATTGATTCGGTCGTCTGCGCAGATTCGATCGTGGCCGAAGTCAGCTCGGAAGCCGAGGTAGAGGTGGCTGGCTCCGTCATGATCTCAGACTCGGAAGAATGAGCTCGGGTCGATGAAGGGCGAACATGACACGTGCCGCCCTCCTTGGCCTTGTAGAGACTAAGCCTCGTAGATCCACCTCAAACCTGCGATTTGTTGCCAGCGCAAGGCGAATTGCACGACCTTCGATCCGTCGCTTCGGTTCCGGCGCCGATCGTGTTACCACAATGGCCTGTCACCAAAAAGATTAGTCGCCATGGAGGAATGAACACATTATTGGGCTATTATCGTAGAAACTAACGTCCATCGCCGTTCGCCAGGCCAAAGTACTCGTATCCTCGACAGAAGCGAGCACACCACCGCACCGTCATCGAAGGGGAGGAGAATCCCGGGCCGGACAGGGCATCTTCGTCGGTCCAGCACGCTTCGTGTTTGAAAGACCGGGCGGACAAGACAACAGTGGGCTCCGCCGTGCGAGCCGCCGCCCCTACGCCCAGAGATGCCAAGGCCGCAAGGCCATAAAGGCTAAGGAACTGGGACTTCATATTTTTCAAAGTTTAAACGAGTGTAAATGTTGAAACGAGTGGACAGGCACGATCTGCCAGAAGTATTTATCGTGTCGATGAACCCCGAGGTCTACGGAGACAGTCCACGACGAGAAAAAGGGAACGAAAACGAAGGGAACGAACAGGTGCAGAGGAAAGGGAAAGCGACGGTTTAGAAGTATTTCATGTCCATCGCAAAAAAAAAAAAACCGTTAATTATCTCTTCCTCAACCACACAAAAACAGGCAACGCTAAGATCTAGTCCCGATAGTCAAGACCAGTAGTTTATCTCATCTCCTCTCAAGCAGAATCGCCCCTTTTTCTCTGCGCTCTCGTCAACGCAAGCCACTCCCAAGCGAAATCGATAGTTCGATGGGGCATTCCTGACGCTACGAGGCTTTGGTCGGTGGGCCACCAACCCAAATTTGGTCCCAAGATTCAGCTCGCATGAACCTCTAGCCACATCAAGCCATGACCCTATAAGGTGTTGGCGCTACGGAGCGCTATCCCCGAGGGTAAATAAGTTTAATCACGCGTCTGAAGCATTGTTGGGCTTGCCTTGCCTTGACGACCAGGGACCAAGGCCCAGCACATAACTTTCCAATATTTCTCTCGCCTGGCTTTGGGTAACATGAAGGAACCGAGGAAGCGACACCGCAACATATGTATATGCCAAGTGGATGTAAACAAGGACCCAAAATCCGTACACGTGAGGCGTTGACGAAACCTCCAAGAAGACCAGGACGCTTATGCGCAGCAACATAAAGCCGCAATTACCATCCAAAGTACCGTGCAAGCAGTCTAATGGTCCCATGGGCAGCTGACGCGCCTTTTACCAGCTGCTAATTTATTTAGAGGGTTAAGGTTGCTGGAAACGGAAAAGCAACGGAAAAGCCGCAAGGGTTGTGAAAACGGGAACAAGTTGATATGATTGACTGGTGTTATTTGACCGCCATATCCTGGAGATTCGCATAACGATATACTGCCTCGTGGTGTGGTATTTTCAAAAAGGTCGGACAGAAAGAAGAGGGATGATAGAAACCGTCATGAATTACAAGGGTAGAGAAATCTTAAAACGAAGAAGATGATAGAAGCTCACTCCATCGTTAAGGAAAGATATGAGTCAAGGGGGTATTGGTGTCGATTCGTAATGAATACTCTGTGTTACAACCGCAAAGTTGTGAAAGTGGGAGTGTCAACTGGACATTTATATTGTTTGGCTTCACGCCAACAACGAAGTATCTCAAAGCAATTGCTGAAACACCGAGGATCGAGAAGGTGGTTTTGGGTCGATTAAGTATAGAAGCTCAAGACAACTAATGAAACTGAGGCCCTCTGCACTCCCGTGAGGTCAACTTCGACTACCTCAAAAGGTAAGCTAGTCCTCTGCAAAACGGGTGCTGCTGAGTCTATCACATGCCTTGTCTTTTCATCCTCTTATAAATAGACTCTGCTTTTCTCGCAATAGGGGTCCAATTTCCCGTCAGTTGGTCTCACTAATGCCCATCTGCCAAGCTACGGAGTCGTCTACCAACAGAAGCCATCTTCGAAGAAGTCACCACTTTCCTTGCTCGGTATAGCGTTGACTCGCGCATATGTCCTTCGGACGACTGTCAGCCAAGGCACAGGACTTTCTGCTCGTGCAGCTCCTGAATCGCCGGATTCAGCGCATCAGAGAACGAGGGGACGTGGAACAGGGGTACCTAAGAGGAACCTACCTCGAGGAACGTCTGAGAGGGTGGATTCGCGCCGAAGCAGAGGATCAAAACAAACCGGCCAGCACGTCCCGACCCAACGATTCTAAAAAGGATGACGGCGGCTATCCTCCCGATGACCCACCGTGCTACAGCCCTCCGAGGCAATCAACTTGGCTGGAGTTGCTTCCTCCAACGGAACCATGGTACCGTCCAACACTCGAGACGCTCCCGACAAGGTTGACAAAATACATCACCGAAAAGCTTTCGGAAACCTGCCAGGCATCACTGGCACTGACCAGTCACAGGATGCTAGAAAAGATCGGTCGTCGCGCCTTGAAACTCAAACCTAAATTCCGGATTAAACTTCTCCAGCGTTTAGAACGGGACGGCGTTCTCCCGTCGCACATCCTCTGCCGGAGCTGTACAAAATTTCATCTGCCCTTTTTACCGAAGTACTGGGTGGATTGGAAAAAGACTAAATGCCCGGCGGTCGACTACTGGCACCAACCACGCATCCCATGCGCAACCCTAGTCGAGACATTTCCAGTCCACTTCGCATTCAGCACCATCGCAGCGTTGACAAGATCCGCCCGCCATGGTTGGGATATATATCCCACCGAGATACTCACAACGCCAGTCACGTATAACATACAAGACGAGTGGCTGTCAAAGGTAGAGTCCTTTTTATCTGCGAAAGTCGTGGATAACCACTTGGTGGTCAAGAAAGAAACACGTCTCTACTCTGGTGCAAAAGGCCCCAAAGGTTTGGACGATTCACGTTGGCTGAAGGGTATATTTGCCAACCACGAGGAATTGAGCGATTTATGCGAGCACTACCAGTGGGAGGGTGAATACGACGGTATGGTATGGGCTGAAAAGGACAAAGGAGCCAAGAGATCGCAGCTCCACGTCAACTGTCACCACTCGGATGGGGTCTCTTCTCACCTGCCTGTTTGTCCGTGGGTGCCCAATCCACTAGACGGTATCGAAACCTGTGACTATTGCTTTACGGATTTCGCAGTGTACAGATATGATGAGGCTGAGTCCGGGAGAGGCGTGGTTGTCCTGCTGTCGTGGCATGATCTTGGCCGTGGGGAGACCGTTGGCGACTTGCAATGGCGTGCGCATAGATACAGTCACGATCAGCCCGGTAAGATCAGACGAGAAGATGATGCAGGAAAGATTTTTAAAAAGTTTATATCGGGGACACACTCGGGCCCTTAGTATTAGCTGAAATTCGTTTATCGTTCTTGTTAGAAAAGGAGAAGTCAAACAAATGAACAAGGTAGAAGGGAAAAAAGAGTAAGAGGAAATAAAAATCGAGTGAGGTCGAAAATTCAGTGCGATGAAAAAAAGATGGCGAAAGAAAAAACACATGCCCTCACTCGGATTCGAACCGAGGGTCTTTTCATATCGCCAGTACGAGTGAAACGCCTTACCGCTTGGCCATAAGGGCGGAACCGATTATGCCCATACCCCTGTTTTCGGGTCTCATCAAGAATTAATCTACCAAGAGTCACCACCACCTTGGGCTACAGTTCACCAACAATCTGTCTCAGTCAGTTTCTATCGTCACGCGGACCAGCTGCAAATCGACACGAATTGAAATTAAATAGATACATCAATCAGTGTACTCCATTCATTGTTCCAACAATGTGCTGGCTTGCTGGATTTTGCGAAGCCACACCTTGGTGAGCCTTGGACCATAGGAGACGCCAAGATCAATTGCCAATTGACAGGCAGCTCGGATGTCTTCGTATGGCTCTTTCATGTGTCCAGGGCTCCAGGGACAGAGCCGGGTCAGGAGCGACCTCTGGGCGAGGCATTTGAGTTCTGAAGTTCTACCCGTCTATTGCCGCAGTTCCTGCCGATTTCCTCTTCAGTCGGGTGGAAAATGCCGTGACTGGGGGAGAGAAAAGGTGGTACGGTTGGAAATCATAACAAGGCTGGAACATGGAAGGAAACAGGACGCCCCAGTCACCGGTCAAGAAAGCACTATCCAGGGACAATCGAGGGTACAAATGCATCAGCTCTTGTGTTAAATATGAAGTTAAGGCCCAAGATGCTCGTTTGTCCCCTCTGGAAGAATGAGGAATAAATGCCGTTTGTGTGACTCGTCACTTGTGCCTTTCAAATCAATCCGAGCAGCCGACCACATAGCCGATCGATGCTTTCAAACCCAACCGTGAGACAGCAAGGATCTACCACTCTCATGTTCAATGCACACCAACGGCATCTGCCCATTTAATTTTGCAACGAAGGGGTGCGTAATTATGTAGTATGTACGATGCCCGGAGTAGATGAGCGAGAAGGGGAGTCCTGCTCCTCAAGTGACAAGTCCCACATACCGATGTTAGGTACTCCTCCACCTATGACGTATTCACGATGCTGTCCTCCTTCCGTCGGATGAGCACGTTCATGTCTTGTTCCTTCTGTAGTCGTATTCCCGGTACAACAGGCCTGGACTTTGGTACAACTGGAAAAGAGAGCTCTTGAGCAATCCGAGAGCAGCAACACCACCGCCACGACCAACAACAACACACAGCAGCACCAACAACCAACAACCACAGCAGCAGCAGCAGCGCCAGCGACAGCAGCAGCAACAACAATAACAACGACAACAACAACAACAACAACAACAACAACAACAACAAGGAAGAGGAAATGGCCGACTCTCTCATCGAGCTTCAGCCCTCGCAGGCCCAGCCGCGGCCCCATCAGCCCGAGTCCGACCCCCAGCAGCAGCAGCAGCAGCAGCAGCCCGAGTCCGACCCCGACCACCAGCAGGAGTCCGAGTCCGACCCCCAACACCACCAGCACCAGCCCGAGCCTGCCCCGCCCGCCCTGCCCACCCTACCCGCCCCCGCCCTGCCAGTCAATGCGTGGCTTCCGCCCTCCGGCAGATGGCTGGGACTCCTCCGACGGGAGGCGCTGCGAAGAGCACGAAGACGGCGAGGTCGACCGGGACCGCGGGGAGAAGAGGGGCCGTCGGGCGAGGAAGGGCCACCGGAAGGCCAAGGACCGCCTGGGCCGGTTGGAGAGGAGGGAGGAGAGGGGGGCAAGGGGGAGCCGGGGGCTCCGGTCGACAATCGGTGGGTGATTGTGGGGCTGTGGTTCGCCCTGATCGCAGGGCAGGGAAGCGGCCTGAGCCGGCCGGAGAAGCCCACCACCCCGCAAAGCATCGGGCACTACATGATGCAGGTGGTCTTGTCCCTCTCGGTGGCGGCATGTTTCGACGTGCTGGTTAGCTTGGCCGCGCCGGCCAGCGATTCCGGTCGTGGCGGTCGGTTGGCGGGGCGTTAGGGGCGCTTCGTCGTTGCTGCCACGCCAGCATTGCTGGCTGTCAACCTTGTCTTCACGGGCATCGCTTGGGTCCTCATCCAGGACCAGAGAGGCGCGGGCTTCGCCGTTTTCGCGCCCTTGGGCGTGGGCGTGATTTGGGTGTTGGTCGCCCGCTTTGCGTGAGGGGACGGCGTGACGGCGAGGGACGGCGGGGCTATGTATAACTATTGATCAGAGAAAACGGCGCGGTGTTGCTTTTTGTTTGTTTCGTTTTGCTCTTTCCTTCCTTCCTTCTTTCTTCTCCTTCCCTTTCCTTTCCTTTTCCTTCCTTCTTTTGCTTTCCTTTCTTTTTTCGTGTCTTTTCTTCTTCTTGTTCCTTCTCCTTTCTTCTTTTCTTCTTCTCTTTCCGGCTTGTTCTTGCCTTCCTCTTGTTGTTCTTTCCTTCTTCTTTTTGCTCTTCTTTCCTCTTTCCGCTTGTTGCTCTTTTCTTTTCCTTTCTTTTTTTCTTCTCTGTCTTTTCCTTTTTTCCTTATTTTGTTCTTTTAATGACTTGGAAGGAGGAGCTGGTGACTTCAATTGTTAGAGACTTCAATGTTTACTTTAATGTTATCGATTACATAACCAGAAACATCAGTCACTCAAGTAGACAGGGGAACAATGAAGCCATCGATGTCTCCAGCCACCTTCAATCTCTGCGTAGCACGCTCGGCACCCATCTTCCCCATCTCTCCCATTCCTCCGTCACCTCCTGTCACTCCGCCTCGGCAGCGGCAGCCGGCTTCTTCCCATACACGACCCAAAAGTTCCAATAAGCATGAAACCTCCTATTCCTCAAATCATTCCTCAAATGCGCCATGAAAACCCTCACCTCATCAGCCGACCACCCCAACGCCCTCGTAAACAGCGCCAAGCTCATCGACTCGCAGCCCCAGAGGAAGTTCTCGAGCGCGAACGTGCCGATCTCCTTATGGTGCTTGTCCTTGGGCCACGTGTTGATGGGCCACTTGAGCTGCTTGGCGCGGACTTCGGTGAAGCCGGCGGCCTCCATCATCTCGGGCACGTGGGAGATGACATCGAGGGGGAAGTTGATCTTGGCGGCCGCTTCGTGCATGTGGTCGTGCCACTTGACGAGGGCGGAGTCGGGGGGCAGGGAGTCGTCGTCGCATTTTATGACGAAGTCGATGTCGTGTACTTCAAGGTAGCCGTCGTCTTCGAGGAATCTGGATTTTGGGGATTGGTTTAGAGGGGCATCATTTGGTTATTTGGGGATATGGGAAGGAGGCGTACTCGAAGCTCTGGTCGAAAAACTTGGGCCAGTCTTGGAAGGCGCCAATCATGAGTTGGCTGTGTATGAAGTTGAACTTGCGCGTGAAGGTCCACGGCTGTTCTAGGTCGTCCACCTCGAAAGCGAGATTGGGCGGAATGCTAACTGCTTCGTTAGCCAACCCATCAACCCATCTTATCTGCACGTCTCCTGTTGCCTCCATGAAACATACGAATGGGGCTGAACTGGGGCGAGATCTACTCCCAAGACTTCCGATTCGGGGTGGTCATCCGCTACTCAAGAGTTAGTCCCTCTGGTTCTCGAGGATCTCTGGCGAGCGCAGGTAAAGGGGGCTCACCGAATTCTATCGTCCACATGCCCGTTCCACAGCCGACATCGAGAACCCGGTTGAGGTTCGTGATAGGAGCATGGAAATGCTGGCGGCCGAGGGTGAGCCAGACCAAGTGGCATTGGAAGTCTAGAAACTGTTAGAACCCGGCTAGATAATAGCGCAATAACCACTCCCAGTTGTCATCGTCTCATCATACCTAGACGTTCCATCTCTTGCTGCAGATGGAGGTCAGCGATGGGTAACTGTTGGAGGCATTTTCATATTATTTTGCAAGAATTACCTCGTCCATAGGAAGGACATATTCTAGTGTCACATGTATGAGCAATGATCATGCCGTGGGGGGTTCATTCGTATTTCCACTTACTCGCATCCATATAGCCTTGATATTGTCGTCCATGTTCCTGCTTCTGGCGGATCATCTCCTCCCTAATCGACGCCGTTGACGATTGGAACTAGTGTGCCGCGGCCCGAAGTTAGCGTGACGGGAAAAGGCAGAAGGAAAATTTTAGACTTGGAATGAGAGCCGGGAACATCGTGAGGGTAATCTCTTTGTTTTGAATTCGATTTAATTTTCTCTTATTTTCATTCCGATTTTTTCGGGGTTGGTTTGGTGTTGGTTTGAAATGGGTGGGAAAGGGAGACCGAGAACAAAAGCAAAGAGAAAAAAAAGAAGCAAGAAAAAAGACACTAAAAACGCGACTCACACTGCCAATAGCCGAATCGGCATCGTCCAAGACCTGCTCCTCTTCGAGCTCCTGACGATATGCGTCAGCGGCGTAACTGCGACCTAGATCGGCGGCCGAGTCGCAGATATCGGGTGGGAATCTCCAAGCGAAGGCATGGGGAAGTGGGCGAAGGAAGGAGGGGGTGGACGTACATCTGCCTCAAGGATGGGAGCCGGCTCAGGGGCCTGTGGGGATCCTGGGCCGGCCCGAGGAGAGGCGCCGGCCGACGCCGGCTTGGGACTCGATAAGCTTTTGGGGCTCTTGGAACCTTCTTTGTTGGCCATCGTTCTGTGTGTTGGTGATGCGGTTGTGAATGTGAGCGAAACTCAAATTGTGAGGCAGAGCACGCGGAAACCGGGGTGATGGGGAGTGGCGTGGCAGTTCGTCCCCCCCTTTCTCTCCTCTGCACTAGCGTACAGAGTACGTACTTTTTTCGGCACCAAATTTGGGGTCGACAGCTCACAATGTCCTGTCCGAAAGAAGAACAGCGCGGACACGCTATCCTCAACTGAAGACGCTACGCCATTGGCCGGGGCGGACGGCCCGCCGCTACCTTGCCCAGGTTGACGAACCACGACTCTTAGAAGAAGCTGGGCCACCCCACGGATGGCTCCATGGTCACGGAGCATGCACCTTTTTGGTGGGTGCAGTCGGGGCCAATAGTTGATGGGAGAATCTAAGCATTGACGAAAAGGGGGAGAGGACTGGGGAGAAGGTGATTTCGTCACGTTGCGTGGACATCTGCAATCTCCCCCAGCCCCCCCTTCAATTGGCAACGGTGGTTCGTTGGGTTAGAAGCATGGAAGGGACAGAAAAAAGAAAGAACAAAAAAAAAAGTAGAGAAAAATCAAGGCGTCACTTTGGCCCCCCAACCATCCGAATTCCCTCTCTGCGCATGCCTCTGCAACACGCCGAAGCGTTCTCGGAGTTTTGGCCCAAGCTGCCCCCGATATTCTCCACTTCTCTAACGGCGTAGAAACGCACAAGCATGGACATCGTGGAGGCACTCGCGGCGCGCTTCGCCGTGCTGCTGGCCAAGATCGAAGAGCTGAACCTCAGCAACGCGACCGTCGCAGCGGGGATCTTTGGCTTCTTGGCCGCAGTCTGCGGGGTTCGTGTCACATATCGGTGGTACAGGCTTTCACATGTGCCCGGCCCGGCCTTGGCCGGCTGGTCCAAGTATTGGATTGTGAGGGAGTCGATGAGGGGAAGGCAGCCCATTGCCATCAAGGAGGTGACGGACAAATATGGTACGTGTTTTCCCCCTTCGTTCGGATCGCATCATTGGAAGCAGGTTGGTGGCTGGTGCGTCGATGGCTAAATGGCCGGACGGTAATAATAATAACTGAGTTCGTCTCCCGTGATAGGATCGCTTGCTCGGATCGGACCCAATGAGTTGGTGACCAGCGATCCAGAGGTAATGCGTCGAATGATGGCTGTTCGGTCGCAGTACACAAGGGGACCCTGTAAGTTTGCTTGAACACCTGCAGAAACAAAGCAAACAATTGCAACCGAGGTTGGGAGCGCATTTGAAGGTTGACTGGATGGACCAACACAAATTCTAGGGTACGACGCCATGCGGATGGATCCTGCAAGGGATAACGTTTTCTCAATGCGTGATGAAGTCAGTCACACAAAGCTCCGTGCAAAGATGGCCGCCGGGGTGAGTAGAGAGATCCCGCGTCACGGGTTGTTTTCCCTTCTAAAAATAGCGAATGTGAGAACTAATGAAGAATTTCTTCGGCAGTATTCGGGCAAGGAGAACTTATCAATGGAGGGCACGATAGATACCCAGATTGCGAAGCTGGTGCAGTTGATCGAGACCAAATACCTCTCGACGGCTCACGACTACCGTCCGATGGACCTTGGTGTGAAGGGACAGTACTTTACGCTTGACGTTATCAGCGATCTTGCCTTTGGCCACGCATTTGGCTTTATGGACAAAGATGACGATGTCTTTGACTACCTCAAGATTACAAAGTCGTTTATTCCCATCATGCTCCTCCTCGCCGATATCCCGGCGCTAGCGAGGCTTCTGCATTCTCGCTTGATGAGAGGACTTCTCCCGAAGGAGAGCGACAAGCTTGGATTCGGTGCTTTTATCGGGTGAGGAAGAAAGATAACCTCCATTACCACTCTCTAGTAGATTCTTTTTTCGGATAAATGCTAACTTTGAGCTTTGCAGAGTCACCAACAGGGTTGTGGCTGAACGATTCAAGCCGGATGCCCCCCAACAACATGATATGCTCGGCTCCTTTATCCGCCACGGCCTCAACAAAGAAGAAGCATCCGGAGAAGCGCTCCTCCAAGTCGTTGCCGGAAGCGACACCTCGGCAACCCCCATCCGCGCAGTGATGCTCAATCTCCTGACCAACCCCAGCGCGTACAAGCGGCTCCGGGACGAAATCGACAGTGCCATTGCTACAGGAAAGATCTCGTCGCCCATCAAAAACGTCGAAGCTCGCGAATTGCCGTATCTCCAAGCCGTCATCAAGGAAGGACTTCGCATTCTACCTCCAGCAGGTGGTGCCTTTTACAAGACCGTGCCACCAGAGGGTGACGTGATAGATGGCAAGTTCATTCCTGGCGGCACACAGATTGGTTCGTCTCCGTTCGGCATCCACCACTCTAAGGCGACTTTCGGAGAGGATGCCGACATCTTCAGGCCCGAGAGGTGGTTGGAGGCGGAAGGTGAGCGGCTTGCTTTGATGACGAACACGGTTGATATGGTGTTCCATTCTGGGAAGTATCAGTGTCTTGGCAAGTCTGTTGCCTTGATGGAGTTTAACAAGATTTTTGTCGAGGTAAGAGCTGGTTCTTGACTATTTTTGTGTGGCAAGCTCTGACTTGTTTGACTAGCTGTTGAGGAGGTTCGATTTCCAACTTGCCAACGCCCAGAAGCCGGCTGAGATAACCAATGCGGTAAGTGTAGCTGTATATCTCTGGCAATGTCGGAATATCGTCCGTAGACTAACTAGCTCCAGGGAATTTGGATTATCGAAAACTTTTGGGTTCGCATCACGAAACGAGAGAGTTGAATGCTTCATTGACAACACTGCCGACTGTAGCTACATGAAATTGGCTGCGAAGGAGAAGAAAAGTTTGATAGATTGTTTAACACACCGTATCCCCTAACATCGAGGAGGGCGTCGAGTTATGAGACCATGTACGACGTTTAGCAGGAGGCATAAGATATCCAGTTTGAGCCTGTATAAATTCCATTTCGCACACGAACAAAGTCGTTTCGAGCCTGGGATATGTGAATATACCTATTAACGTGTGCAAGGGGGTGTCGCAGTTTCGATTGCAGTCAGCGATTTCAACAGGGTAACCTAGACTAGAGATTGGTTGTAAAGTCACAGGCCCCGGATTTGACATCGACGTAACAACATCTCTCCATTCCTTGCGCTCTCCCAGTTCTTTCCAGCGATCATTGCGATAACAACCTCTACAATGATCCTGGACATCCTCTCACGAAATCTCTCATTCCCCACAACTTTGTGGAACGAGGACTCGTTTTGCTTTCCCACTTTCGGCTAGCCCGGAAGCCCCAGAACCAAACATGTGAGCAAATAGACTCTCCAGAAACTCAACAATCCAACAGGCGGGGATAGCTCAGTTGGGAGAGCGTCAGACTGAAGAAAAACTTCGGGTCAGTCTATCTGAAGGTCGTCGGTTCAATCCCGACTCACCGCACTTTTCTGCCGATTTCGACACTTGGTCAAGCAGATCCAGATACTAATTTTTTTTCTATTTCATATCCTTTTTCGCTTTGTCCTGCCTCTCTATTTTTCCGTTTCCCATTTCCATTTCCATTTTTTTTTTTTTTCAGCTTATTTGTTTCGCTACCTTTACTGTCTACGGAAAGTAGCTGTAAACCCTGGAGCAGGATCCGGTTACGGATTGGGTACGCAACATGATTCTGAGGGAGACGAATGGTTGCCTCGTCTATCCGCTGGCAGCTTTAAGATCCTTTATATTCGAAACTAAACAGCAAGGCTACTTAACGGGCAATCTTCCATCACACACAAGCCAACACTTCAAGGAGTGGATGGTGGAAGCATAAGTCTTCCAACACAGACAAAATATAGAGCGAAACCGAACATTGCCCTCCTGCCTACTCAAAGATGCGCACCTTCTCGTGGCCGCCATCCCCTTTATCAACATTCAACTGGGCCTGCTTTAGTTAACAAGAGGTCTTTCATCCATTACGAAACGAAGATACATACATGGTTCTAATTGTCGAAGGCACGAGCGACAATATCCATGATCTCACGTTTCTGGACCTCATCAGCCTCACCAGCGTGGAGGCAGCTGACCAGGCAGGCAGTCCAGCAAGTGAAGCCGCAAGACGGTGTGCTCTGGATGCACTGAGAGACGCAGGCTTGCTGTTGGGGTTTCCTGTATTAGTCCTAGACGAGGTTTAAAGGGGGTAAACGCTGAAGCTATTTACCTCGTCCGCCTAATGAAGGAGGAAGGGAAAGTTAGTCTTTCTTCGATCCATTTCTAAAGCTCTTGCGTAGTTTTGTACAACTTACGCGCTTGGCCATATCACTCTGTCCCTCGGTGGTGGGGGCAGCAGCAGCGAGGCTGATGAGAGCAGAGACGGCAGTAAGGGAGAACTTCATTTTGACTGGATTACGAGGGTTGAACTTTGAAAAGATTGATTTGGGGAATGCTTGGTGATAGTGGTCTAGAGGATGATGGTGATTGTGCTGATGATGATGAGTTACAAAGAGACAAGACGGGGATATCAAGAGAGTTTATATATCTTTCCACCCCTTCAACATCGCTCTAATCGTATCCGAACCGGATTCGCGTCCACCTTCCTCTTCCACGACCACTTGCCTACATCCTTTCTCACCTCCGACAATTTGCATTGCCCATAGAGATGTCCAATCTGCGAAACGTCGCCTCTCGCTTCACCCAAGTGGCACGTTTACCATCCGACCCATGGAAAACCACCCGGCAAAAGATCCATCACTGTCGTGAAATAGAATTTGCTCCAGAAATAGTCATGCCAAGGCTGAAGATATCAAAATCGCCCGCGTGAAGATTTATCCGCCTCGTCATTACGGCCGAATGCACGGCCACCGAAGCATAAACCTATGCATATTCATATAATCCTCCATGCTGTCGTCGCAATGTTACCCTAATTGTCTTGGGGATAGCGAGGGGCGGCGGCACGATTCCGCATGGCCATGCCTAGGGCTTGGGCTGTGCCGCAGAGGATACGTCATGACTTCCGCGTGGGATTCATGATGATCTCGGCGTAGGATTCACGAGGAGTTCATTGCGGGCGTAAATAAAACTCGGTCCCGGAGAAAGTTCTTGGCGGGGCGGGAGAGCTTCACCACCCTACATTGATCTGCGGGTATTCGGTATTCTTCATCGCCTCAATTTCTAATCCTGCTTTGACGATCCTGCTCGCCGAGGCGTGGGGGTTCCCTCGACGCAAGATATCCCAAATTGATTTGTCCACGGCCGTACGATGCACCAACTCGGACCGAAATAACCAGACTTCTCAACAATGTGTGTCGGTTGTGCCTTTATGCGTATCCTTGTCCAGTTTAAGGAAGCGGCCGTAAAGCGGTTCTCGAAACAACATGGCGCGCTAAGAAAGGACCGCACCACGAGACTCTTCGACAAGAGCTTCGGTTATCTAATAGTATATGTACTAGGATTTTGTATTATTGTCACTGCTAAATGTTAACCGTATCAGATTTCCGTCTGAATGACCATAGATACTTCCTGAGCTCGGAAAACTCACCCCGCCAAAGAACCCGCGCCAACACAACCTCGAGAGACATGAGGTTCAACGAGTGGCTTCCGTTCAACTTGCTGCTTCTCGTCTCGCCGGTCGCATCCACGTATGAGCGGACGCTCAAGACCGGTGTGCTCGGGAGACGTGGACAGACACGCGTTCGAGCAGACCCGGATCTATCTATGCCTTTAGTGATCGCGATCTCACAACAGAACGTCGGAGACGCAATTAATGCTCTTTTGGTGGTGTCTAATCCCTATTCACCCACTTATGGAAAATACTGGGCCGCTTCCAAGACCGCAGAAGTGTTCTCCGCAAGCGCTGAGGCCACTAATAGAGTGCTTCAGTGGCTCTACCAGTCCGGGGTTCCAAGCCAACATGTGACTTCCTTGGGCTCCAGCGCACTACATCTTAACGTCACGGTAGCGGAGGCTGAAATGATACTATCCACAAACTGCTACTCCTATACGGGCATTGCTGGTGGTGAGGTGTTTCTCGGTTACGATACGTACGTCTTAGATTCATCCATCGCCGCGTATGTTGACTACATACTTCCGTCGAGTATCCCGTGGCCTCAGCCGGAACGAAGCCGCGATCAAGTCGGCGCCATTCGTCCTAGGAGTGGCCCTCTTCTCAGAAGAAACAGCAACGGAGACTGCGTCACCCGCACAACACCAGAATGTCTCAGAGATCGCTACAAGATGCCTTTATACAACGACTCGCATCCGGGCAACTCATTCGGTATTTTCCAACCGGCCTGGGCATCGTGGAGAGATACCGACCTGGACGATTTCTTCCAGGCTTTCCATCCCGAACTCGACGGCCAAAGACCGCTCATGATGGAGATCAACGGTGGCTACCGCCGACTCGATGCTGATGTCGACGCCTTCAATCTAGAGCCCAACCTCGATTTCCAATACGCCATGAGCCTATCCTATCCCCTCCCCGTCACAAACATCCAGGTCGGCAGTGAAGACGCCCCTGGGAATCTCAACACCATGCTCGCGGCCTTTGATAAGTCCTACTGCCCGTCCATTGATCCTGACCGAGACGCACTGCCGGATTCTGGATCGTTCGACTGCGGAACGGTGGTTGCGCCCAAGGTGATCTCAATATCATACGTCTGGAATGAAGCCGACTTTCCTCCCGAGTATCTTGAAAGACAGTGCCTCGAGTTTCTAAAGCTGGGGTTACAAGGGGTCACTGTCATTGTCTCAAGTGGGGATTCAGGCCCCGCGAAGCACCCTGAAGGTACGTGTCTGGGCACTGCCACAGATACGCAGTCTGGCGAGGATGGACGCGGCGCGTTCTCACCAGCGTGGCCGGCTTCGTGCCCTTGGGTGACGGTTGTGGGCGGCACGCAGCTGTCTGTGGTTAACGAAGGAGCCGTGGCATGGCGCAATCAACCGTCAACGGGATCCCCGCCATATCTAATCACCGAGGTGACTTACTCTCGCGTTGTGAATAAGGCCAAGCGCAGCAGTGGAGGAGGATTCAGTACAAGATTCCCATCACCAGAGTACCAGAGAAGGACGGCGGCCCGGTACATAGGTCTGGAAAGAGAACATCTCGAGTCCTTCCAACATCAGTTTAATTCTTCTGGACGCGGATACCCCGACGTTTCCATCCTCGCCTCTGCATACCAAGTCATGACGGGAGGAAAGCAAAAGTCCGTCTACGGAACCTCTGCCTCGGCGCCCGTCTTCGGGTCCATGATAGCCCAAATCAACGACGCGCGGCTAAAGGCTGGGAAGTCCTCCGTTGGATTCATCAACCCCGTGCTTTACGCGAACCCGGGGGCCTTTAATGACATTGTGTTGGGATCAAATTCTGGGTGCGGTATCGACGAGGCCTTCCGGGCTGGGGAAGATTGGGATGCGGCGACGGGACTAGGAAGCCCGGATTATCAGAAATTGCTCGATGTGTTTATGGGATTGGATTGACTAGACCAAGATACTGTCAGTTTACTTGAAAATATCACCAATTCAACTCCGATAGTCTGTTTTTGCCTTTTGCCGACGAAGACTTCCTCGTGCCTGCGTTGTACTTCCGTTGAAGAAAGCCAGGAATGTAACCAGGCAATTTCTCAAGCATTGTACCCCCCAAGAATCGTCAGTCACAATCTCCTAGGTTCACTGATCGGACGGTTTACATCCTCCTTCTATCACACTATTGGTCATATTCCACATCATCCGTGTCTATAAGAGGACGGAAGAGACTATTGGTATAAAGCACAATATTCAGTAACGATTGCATTGCGACAATTAGCTACCCCGAGAAAAGGTAGTGTCAACAGCAAACATGTGGAGAGCTAACCTTGCTAGGCCTTGAGCTTGAAGCCTTCGCTCACGACCTTAAAACCAAACTCACATAATTGCACTAAGACTGATTGCGCGACCACAGGCGTCAATCTTAGGCGTCGAACTTGACGATCACTTTGGTACCGCTAACACCTTGAATCAAAACATCAACAGCCTCCTGCAGCCCCTTCAACCCTCCAGTAAAAACCTTTGTCGGAAGTGGGACGAGTCTCCCATTACCAACCGCCTGCGGCAAGTAAGTATTGAACGCCCAGGCCAAAAGCTCCTGATTCTCCTCCTCGGACAAGACAGACTGCCAGGGGCGGTAGTCCCGAACAACGCCTCCCGGAAGAGTCTCGGGCCCGAATGGAGGCAGCAGAGCCCACAGTTTATCTCCGCCCTGAGCCGCGACGACCCCAGCGGTGATGTCGGCCGTGTTCGGTAGCGAAATTGAGTCAATGACAAAGTCGTAAGGGCCTTCGGCAATTAGAGCCTTGAGGAGGTCATCGCGGTCCTGTGTGTGGTCGATGACTTTTATGGCACCGAGCTTCGCGACAAGATCCTTGTGTTTCGGGGAGGTGGTGGTGACGACGTCGTAGCCGGCCTGCGAGAGGTACTGCACTGTGAGGCTTCCGAAGCTTGAGGTCCCGCCGTAGACGAGGATTTTCTTTCCCTTCTTCTCGGATGCGTCGGCGACAGGGTCCGGCCTATCCAGGCCCAAAACCACGTTGATGAGGCTAATCACTGTGCTGAGATTTCCGACCAAATTCACGGCGACGTCGAGGTCCGCGTCCGACGTAACCTTACCGGCCGTGATGTCCGGCGTGACGATGTATTCCTGGAACACCTTATACTTGTCGTCTCCCGGAGGTGCGATGACCTTCGCTGCGACCACCTTGTCCCCGACCTTGAAACGGGAGACCTCGGCGCCGACGGCTGTGACCGTGCCGCCGTATGCCGAACCAAGAATGGCCGGGTACGGGATCGGAAAGATGGCGAGTTTTGCGAGCTTGGCGTCAATCGGTATCAGGCCAATGGCTTCATTCTTAATGAGAATTTCGTGGGGTCCCGGCTGAGCTGTCTGGACTTCCTGGAACTGGAACGGGGCCTTGGCTTCCGGAACGATTGCGGTGATGTGGGACATGATAATAGTACATGTATGGTACTTCTTGATAGGTGATGATGTGATACAGATGAGACTAAGACTGAGATTGATAGAGGACTTGCTCGTTGAATGGTAAAGTCAGTCATTCATTCAACCGTCAGCCTTCTCAAGTATTTATAGATTATCCAGGAATTGGTGGGAGCAGTTCAATTGTAAGAGCAATGGTAACACGAGCACATCATGTACAGCCCAGTCTGTCTTAATCTACAATATCATGCAATACGACCTCCAACATATGGACAATGTTGCTGTGCAGTACACGGTGCCCAATGTCCACGGTGCTTTCGATGATGGTTTCATACCACCGTCTGTGATGTGATTCTGACTTGCATAATCGACCCTCATTCGAGTTGATGTGATTTCTAAGCAGGAAACCTGGGTCGCGTGAATCCATGCCCAAGATGGTGTCATTCGCCTGCCTCACTCCGAGGTGTGGTGGGTGCCATGCCGCAAATTGCTAAGCTCGTTGCATGAGAGGGATGGGAGTTTGTCATTTCTATCGGACATTGTGCGACTTGAGGCGTTGACGACGGGTCTAACTCCGATAGCGTCATCATTAAGTCCGTATTCTCCGAAGACGAAGTCTCACTGCCTCCAGGCAACCATCGGTTCGAATTGCGAGGACCGACTCGGGTGGTCACACAAGGTTCGACAAATGGGCCCTAGAACCCTTAATCTAAGAGGCTGGTTGGTGCCTAGCGATACCGATCCTTTGGGTTTACGCAGCTCGATGACATATTGCAAGGTCTCGGATTCGTAAGTCGATTCGTATCGGACGCGCCACGGAAGCTTAGATATCGAGCAGAAGTCACATGTACATACATCTCCTACCCCCGGGATAGCTGGCCTCCATCTACTGCGTTGGCCCTAAGAAAGTCACTGTGAATAGATGGACTACATATTAAAGTCATCGCACGGGAAGCGTCATCCGTATTCAGAGTTTCAGACTCGCAAACGAGAATCAGCTCTTCACCAGCTTCAATTTAATGGAGTGATAACTTATATCTCTAATCAATTTCCAGAGAAGCGGATATGGCAGCCTCATGCAAGTCGTCGTCTCTTTTTAGCTTACCTTCCATTCTAATTCTGTCCGCCACCGGGTCCCATTCTTGGGAATTCCAGTCTATATATCTTATCAAGGGAAATCGTACAAATTCCCACTACTATTCCGCTTAATGTTTCCATTCTATAAGAAGTTCATGATTATGTTCCCATCTATGTTTCCGGTTGATCAGCCGAACCCACGTCTGTTAGTTCTCGTAGATGACTGCGGCAGCTTTGTGGGAGTTCTGGACGATAAGTAGTGGCCCAACCATTTCTGCTTCTGGTTCTGTTTACGTGTGATGCTGCGGTTAGGCTCCGCTGGACGGTTTCACTAGGTTTCTCTAAGAATCCAATATATAGTCATTGCGAGGATGTCAGTGTTAGCACCTACTAGAACTCACCGCCACCTGAACTCACCCGCAGTGGAACAACCCAGCGCCACCTCCGCTGACGGGGGCAGGACTTGATGCACGACAATTCCTATCGAGATATGTAGAGAGAAAATATTCGTCATTCTCTCTCTATATGTATTACCGCTGCTATTGCTTGCGATTGCTATGATTACTGACAGCCATTAAAATTAAAATCCCATAGGTTACCCGGCGGCTTTCTGAGGGCTGGATTGGGAGGGGGACTTTAACTTCGAGGACGGCAATTCCTGGGCGTTGCGGAAGGATGGGCAAGCATTTGCTCAAGAAATTTTACAAGTACACGTAGTGAGACCAAAAATCTAGAGTTTATTTCCATTAGCCAACGGTCTCAAGGAGGCTGCACACTCGCCGGCAACGTCTTCTCCACGGGTAACTGCAGCCCCGGAATACCCAACACCATCTGCCGAGCCGCCAAAATCTCCCCAGCCACGTTCCTCGCCCGATTCACCATCTCCGCCGCCGCCTCGTTCGTGAACCCTGGAACTCTCGCCTCAGAACGTGCCCTGCTTCGGTGCCAAGAGCCAAGGACTTCCTGCAGCTGATCAAACAACTGCGACGCCATGATTATGACAAGAAGCATATGCATCGCAATGGCAGACGGCGTAGGCGGCGCGAAGGACCCGATACGAAGCGGTGGGAGACGAATGGTACTACCATCCGGCGTCACGGGAGTAAGGCTGTGCTGGATGCATCCGCGCATGTGCGCAAAGATGACTTCGTAGATGTCGAAGACACGGGTCGAGCACGACATGATGAGCAAAAGCGTGCCTTGGTCCGGGACGAACTCGGGGTTGTCTTGGCCGACGGACGGGTAGAGGATTCGGAGGGTGTCGATGAGGGACTGGGTGAGGCGGAAGGTTTCGTCGATGGCGAAGATTCTTCCTTCTGCGGAGGGGGTTCTGTCGGTGCGGGATGAGGATGTAGGCGGGAGAGTGCTGTTGTGTTGGTACAGTTCGACGTTAAGGGTCGCCAGTTTGCGTACCACGTCGCCGATATCAGGAGTCCGATGGGTGAGTGTGGGTGCGTTTGAAGGAAGAGCTGGTAAGGTATGTTCGGTGTCCATTCCGATTGTGTCATGGGACACGGAGGGGTGAGCAAGACTGGAAAATTGACCAAGTGGTAAAGCCGTCGGCTGGAAATTAAACTTTGATGTGAATGAGTCGAAACTATCGAACTCCGCGCCGAACAAGGGCCATTCGGCGAGTGCACCGTGGCCGATTTCACCAGAGTCGAGAAGACGTGGGTTCATCAAGGTTGGGTTTACCGCCTCACCGCTGGTAAGAACGTCTTCGATTTCGAGGTCAACATCTTCCTCGGTGTCAGCCACTACAGCCTCTGGCTCTGATAGCGGCGTTGGTTGTTGTCTGGGGGCGACCGTTCTGCGCTGACGCGGGCTGAACACGCACCGCGCGTCCGCCCGAGCGCATCGCTGACAACTTTCCTGACCGTCTGGGCGCAGGCAGCGCAGCTTGTGAGCGTGGCATCGGTCGCATGCGAGTCGGGTTTGCGGTTGAGACTCTCGCGTCATTGGATGGGGATATTGGGGACGAGGTGTGCAGGTGGAATGAGGTGGTGAGGAGGTGGTGTGTAGATTCTGGACTGAACGAGGTTGTGTTTGCGCCAAGCTTAAAGTTTGGATTGACCAAAACGCCGATTCGGCGCCAGCGACCGGTCTGTAACGCCGAACATTCTGCCTACGCAGCACATTCGGCGTTATGAGAGGACAGGAGACAGCTTGTACTTAAAAATTCAAGGGGCATAGGAAACTACGACAATTTGACGGCGAGTCACCGAAGCAGTCAATATATTCACGAAATATTCCGCTGGTTGAGTGCCCTTGAACTTCGTCTCCTCCTTCTGATCACCACAACGCATCGCCGCCATCTCGCACTCCTTGAACCCGTCTACAGTCGCAATGACGAACGATAATATGAAAAATCCTTCTACAGCCATTGGGAACTACCCTGGCGAGGGAATCAATCATGGTTGCAACGATTCCGGGGATCAAAACGTGGTCGAAGAGCAACTGGGTGAGGACAAGTTTGGCAAGGGCAAGTCGTGGAGGTTTTGGGCCATCTTCCCAGCCCTCATGTTTACAACTTTGCTTTCAGCCATAGAAGTTACTGGTGCGTCAATGGAGGACCGAAGTAAATGAGCTCCTGGCCAAAATCACTCACAATTGGGAATAGTGATCTCGACCACACTGCCTACGATTGTCCACGAACTAGACATCAGAAACAACTATACTTGGATTGTCAACGTCTACTTACTGACAAGGCATGTCGAACCTTATCCCACAGTAGCCATTGACGATCTAACTGAATCAAAGTACCGCCTTTCTCCCCGTCATCGGCCAACTTGCAGACTCCTGGGGCCGTCGCTGGCTTATGATCGGGAGCGTGGCCATCTTCACCCTCGGCAGCGGCATCTGCGGCGGCGCCGACAACGCTGCCGTCCTCATTGCTGGGCGCGAGCGGGGCAAGTTCATCGGGCTCGTGAATGCGTTCTTCGCGATTGGTCTCTTCGTCGGGCCATTTATCGGCGGCACTATTATCGAGAATACCAGTTGGCGATGGGTGTTTTGGATTAGCTTGCCGGTTGGAGGTGTCGCGCTGGTGATGCTGTTTGCCTTTCTGCGAGTGAACTATGTCCAGGCGCCGTTCAAGGAGAAGATGAAGCGGATCGATTATCTGGGTAGTATTATGGTGCTGGGTTCCACGACTTCTATCTTGTATGCCCTAACATACGCCGGGACGGACTATGCATGGTCAGATGCACGTGTTCTCACTCCACTGATTATCGGAGTCCTTGGGCTGATCACTTTCCACAGCTACGAAGCCTCCCAGTTCTGCGCATATCCCACGATACCCCCGCATTTATTCGGCAACCGCACCTCGTCAATCGCATTCCTCATTACATTCATCCACTCCCTCACGACGCTCTGGGCCCTTTACTTCCTCCCCGTCTACTTTCAAGCCGTTCAGCTCGCCACACCCAGCCAATCCGGCGTGCGCATCCTCCCCACTGTCCTAGGCATGTTGCCAGCAGCCGTCATCTCGGCTCAATACCTCACGCGGACGGGCAAATACAAGCTCCTCCATATTGTCGGGATGGTCCTCATGGCTGGTGGAATGGGAAGCTTCGCCGCCCTAGAAGCTGAATCTCACGCGGCTTTGTGGATTATCCTCCAGCTCGTCGCTTCCCTCGGTAACGGAATTCTTGCTACTTCAGTTCTCCCTGCCGTTCAAGCTGGTCTCACCGATGAGGATAACGCCAGCTCGACAGCTACGTGGGCGTATATCCGCAGCTACGGTGCCATCTGGGGAGTCGCCATCCCCGCAGCGGTATTCAATAACATATTTTCGAAGAATTTGTGGAGGATTGCGGACCCTGCGGTGAGGGCTGCTCTAGACAATGGGAACGCATATGCCTTCGCAGCTCGGGATTTCGTCTTGTCTTTTCCAGAGGGGGCTCAGTCAAGTGTCGTGGAGGTCTATACGATTGCTTTGAGGATGACTTGGATTATTTCGGCGGCGATCACGGGTGCCACCGGGATATTTACGTTATTCGAGGTTGATATTCCGCTGCGAGCATCGCTGAGGTCTGCGTTTGGTATTAAAGAGCCAAAGAGGGAGGCTAAGAGTGAGGCTTAATCTATATTATGAGCGGTGGAGTGGAAAATATCGTTTAGCGTGTATCATACTCTTTCATTTGTATTAAACAAAGTCAAACGAATGGCCAGCCGGCTGAGCCACCATATCTAGGCTGTCATCGATGAACGGCTTCCGTTGCTCTTAAAGCTCCGACGACTGCCAGAGAGATGAGCGGTGTCACGGCATACGTAAACTAAATCGACGTTAGAAAGCAGTAGAGAAGCGGTCCTTTGTGAAAGAGATGTTACCGTGAGGAGCTTTGCAATTGACATTCTCGTCTTTTCCTGAATGTGGCTCACGTCGGCGAGCGCAATCAATTTCATGGCGGGAGGCCCGACGGGCAGGATCATCATGGCGAACCAAACGGCTCTATCGCTCGGGAGGAGGTTAGTGTAGCAGGCTAGGGCCCAGACGATGGGGATGCTGAGGCTTCACAGCGCGTCAACAAGAGGATCGGATATTGCATGGCGGATTAGACTGTACAAATGAGGAAACTTACAGAGGCATAACGAGGAACCTGGTCACAATAACGTAGACAGCAGCTCCCCACGGGACATCTCCTGAGTTTTCTCCCTTCTTCATGGACTGAAGACTGAGGCTCAACTCAACTCCAACAACAATGACTTGCAGCGTGACAAAGAGCTCGCCCACATTCCTGAGGTCAATGGTGAGCCACGCGTTAAAGTACCCGCCTTCCTGCAAGGGGCTGAAGAAGAGTCGATGCAGGGCAGGAACCAGACCGATGATGGCTCCGAGGAGAGCGCCGATCGCAGTGGGCGTAACGAAGGATCGGGCGACGCGGAGTAACTTTTTTACTGGCTCGGGGAGAGGTTCGATGAGTTTGGAAGCTCTTTCGGAGACGCGTTGTTTCGTCGACCGCTCCCACCGAATGAAATTTTCGGGTAGCAGCGGAGTCGTCTCCCCGTCAGAGTCTCCTCCATTCGGGTGACTGGGCGATCCGTTCTCAAAGTCGACGACCCGTCGACTCTGTTCCGAGTTCTCCCCGGGGCCCTCTCCCTCGCCGTGAGCCTCTTCGTCGTTGGAATTCACGGAGCCCTTTCCGCACATGCCCAGTGCCCTTTCCCTCAATCTCCGCAAATTCGAATACGGGAATCCATCCTCTGAGAAGCCCTGTTCCGCCCGCTTTCCAGTACCAAAGGTGAAAATGTTATTGACGACGGCGTAGACGAGGAAGTACGACCTGAGCTTTTCCATCGAATGTTTCCCCTCTCCGACGACGGATCTGAGCGCTCCGGTGCTTTCCAGTGACTGAATCAAGAATAGAGGAAGGGACGTGGTGTTGTTGAAGACGACTGTTGCCACTGTCCAGCGCGGAAGGTTAAACAACACAGCGACGGCTCGAGCGACGAAGATGGCGATGGTACAAAACAAGGTAGCCCAGACTAGCAATTTAAATCATCCAAGTAAGGCTTTAGTCTCCCGGTTGTTGAAGGGAGTTTCTGCAAACTTACTCAGAATGGGAATGTATCTCGGTGCAGTTTCAATGTGTAGCTCTGAACCGAGGTTGGCAATCAGCAGCGAGGGAAGAAAAATGTTGACACAAAGCTGCGAGATGTGCTTCGCCGACTCGGGCGTCACCAGGTCGAACTGAGCCGCTGCAACTCCGACGCCAATTGTCACCAGCACAGAGGCGGCGGCTTGGAGTGCGCTCAAGAAGGTCACCACAAAGCTCGAGTGTATCGCGGCGGCTTCACTTGTTGCGTGAGCCGGCATGCTTCAAGTCCTGCTTCGCGGAAAAAAGGGGTCGTAACTTGCTAGGATGTGATCACGCGACGAGTTCCTTTCCCCAGATCTTTCACCGAAGCATAACCTGCATGTCACGTTGTCAGGCCAGTTCGGTCTTGAATAGAGTTGAGAACGAGAGAGACCCGGTCGGCCTACCTAAATCGGGTAAGGAGTCAAGGGAGAGTAAGTTTACCTTTGATTCCAACGAGTTGTATTGGATCGATTGATGCCTATATCTGGTGCATGACGTCATTGTAGCCATTGCATTGGGCCTTTAACCTGGCAAGTCTTCATCCACCCTCAAGTATCGAGATACAATCCGTTCCTACCAAAGCGCGACGTAGACCTCTGTCTCTTTTACTAGGTTTGTGCAAGACAAACCCACAGGTTGGTGTCCCTTGACCCCCAATGGCCAACATGCAACGACAGCAAAGCGATATATTTCATAGTCTTCGTCCAAAACGATGTTCACGTTGCTCCATCATTGGCCTTGCGCTGGACATAAAATGGCACATCCATGCGTGTCTCTATCTAATCTATATATACGTTACCCCTCCCAACTGGTCTTCCGACTATTTTCCCTTTGGACTGGCTGTTGTTGTTCCCCGTTACTTTATTTTCTCGTGCTTTGCTGTTCCTTTAGAAACGGTTAGCTTGTCGATTTGGTGACAGGTATCCTCGATCCTGACAAATTCTTATTGGGGTTTCCAAGATCGGATGTGTTGAGTGATGATCCACTCGATTTTGTTGAATTATTTGGTGGGAAGTACGTCGCGATGATTTGTCCGAAGGGCCTATGCGGAGAGATCAGCCAATTGCTATATGTTTCGCAAGAAGGAATCAAAGACCAGACTAAATAGGGCTCTCACCAACGTCGGTAATGATGGGGGAAACCGAATAAGCCAAGGGAACTGATTTCGGTTACAGTAGTGTTTTTGGAAGGAAATTGGGCCAAATAGAGGCCCTTTTTTTTTTTTTTTTTTTTTTTTTTAAGAGAGACTAAGGATAAGTAGAAACGTTTTTCTGGTCAAATTCCTGAATAGACAAACCAACATGATCGTACCTTCTGTGTAAATAAGGCCAATAATTTCTCAGATTTTCTCCCTCGTAGCTCTCGGCTAGCTCCCCCTTGAGTCCCGTGACCCTGTCTTCATGCTGGCTTTGCCGGGAGCTAACCAAGAAAGAGCGATCTGTTGAATCCTTTCTTTATATTTGGCCTGAAATATCAGGCAGAAACATTGGCTAATTGGCTCATGAAGAAGTCAGTCAAATCGGCAAACGAAAAGACTCTTCCTCATTCCATCAAGAACATTGCATCAAAACAGAACGCCCGAGAAACGATCCCTCTGTTTAAGAAACTAGTGTTTTGATAGGATCATTCCCACCTATACCCACTGGAACGAACGGAACCCTTCCACATCACAATATCTCCACTACTTTCTCTAGGTTTAGCACCGCTCGGATGGCGTCTCCCGGTTCCGAAAAGGCAACAACTGCTGGTAGCAGGGAGGCCCTCCACGCCGCTTATGATGCTCTTCGAGCCATAGACGGGCTGCATCAGGATTTAGACAGGGAGATCTGGGCTTTAGCTCTTCGTAGGATTATACCCTCAGCCCCTCAATCTCAATCGTCGGGCCGCGTCCCTGGAAATGAGCTCAAATTCACCGGGGACTTCGGTACGCTCAAGCCGGGCTGGTCCAAGTTCGACGGCCCCGGTTGGGGCTTCAAGTTGGTGGACGATATCGAACAAGAGCAGGAGAAGATGATCGCCTCAAAGGCTGAGCTGGACGGTATCCGGAGTGCTCTTCGATGTTGCATCGACGAGTTATCACGCCCGTATATGGGAAAGTTGAACATCCTAGACTTGCCCGACGAGATTCTCCTCATGATCTTCGAGCGGGTGGAAAACCTCGACCTCACGACCCCGTTTCTCGAGCTCCTCAGTCCTGGTAAAGAGGACATCCAGAACGTCCGCCTAGTCTGCCGACGGTTTTGTAACGTCGGCTCGCAGTTGCTTCTCCGTTTCGTGCGCGTGGTTCCTGACGAATCATCGCTTGCGCGCTTAGAGGAGATTTCTCGCCATCCCACTATCTCAAAGGGTGTTCGCGTCATCCAAGTCGTCCTTCATTTTTACAGCGAGACCTTGGCCGATTTTAATTGGTTCATTTCGTACCCAGCCGACCTATTAGGACAAGGCGCTGACCTTCTTCAACTGACAATCTTTTCTAAGATCCCCGAGCAGCACATATCGGAGGCCTTTGCTAGTGGAAGTGCAGTTCTCGAGACCCTTCGTCGACTTGCGTCGACAGATCGCCAGCACGATGAATACTTCGAGGAGGACGAAAGTCATCGGGTACGTCTAGCCGAGACCCACTCAGAATATCTGAACCGCGTCGAGAAACAACAGTCGCTACTCCATAGCGGGAGGTTCCCCCGGGTTCTTGGTTCCGCGATTGCAAGGATGCCGGGCGTACGAAGGCTGGACGTCCGCGATATGGAGCTTTCACTTACGAAGCATTTCACACTGATGATGGATGGTGACTTAAATATCAAGAGCGCTATTTGGGACGCAGTGCATCGAGTCCTGCTCCAGCCGATGACTGCTTTTCATGTGAAGAAATACGACCTTGATCCACCTGACTATCAATTGATTCCTAACACGATAGATGCTATCCGAGGTGCCAACACATGGCTCAATAGCATCAGAATTAAGCTGTTAATGGCGGGACGGTCTGGCAGTTTGGTTCCATCTACAGATATTCGATCAGAGTTCTCGTCCGGGATGCAATGCCTGGAAGAATTCGACTTCGAATATGACAACTATCTCGATGAGCTAGATGCTGATGATCTTGACGAATTCCTCTCCGCCTGCTTGGACACGTCCAGCCTCCAAAAGCTGTGCCTGCGGGTATTCTGTGGAGATGACGAGGAGACTGAGCCGACAAGAATAGACGTTGGGCGAATCCTGGGGTCAAGGGCAAGAGATAAGCTCAGACACGTTAACCTTTCTCACGTCGGAGTGGATTACTCGGGGATGGTCCGCCTCTTAGACCGCCTACCGCAATCAATGGACTTCCTCTGGCTAAATGAGGTCCGCTTGCTTAGTGGTACCTGGAAAGACGCCCTGGATACGCTTCGGAGCAAGCAATATGCTTCTTTTAGCTTGAATGAGCCGGAGGGTGCTGAATGTGACGACATGTCAAGCGAAGACTACAAACGGGTATTTGGCAAGAAGGACTGGTATACCCGCTCACCGGCTGAGAGGTACACCATGAACAGTATCCCAAACCAAAGCAATCCCTTGGACCCCCCTGAGGACGAGCCTTCAACCGCGGATTAACTTGAGGTGTCGAATCGAGTCGGTCGGAAAGCGCAATCCTTGGTGATGCTCATGGAGTTTTATGCCAGAAGCCAGGCAGCTACGGCCCGGTGCGAGGATAGATATCAAAGCGACATCAGGTGTGCCGCCGACGCCAGGACGTGACCGCTTGCAGGCCCGAACCTGTTGCTGAACACATTTTATAGGACCATGAAAGAAATTCAAATCACACCAAGTCCAGGGGCATATTTCTGCTTGTTTGGAGGTTTCATAACTTCAACTATTTGCGTAAGGGCTTACGCCAATCAAACCGACTTCACCGGCTCTCGTTTTAGTTGTACTTCGCATGCCCGCGTACCGCTGCAGAGCCGCCGACGTGTGATTAAATCACCTCCACCTAGTCTGACAATATGATACCGCTACCTCAGTTTGCCCTTGTAATGTAGACGCCGTATGCAGTGATACTCCCTTCTCCGTTTTGAACCACATCGACGACATGCATGCGTCCACACCTGTATACAACGTACACTACCTAGGCTGCCACCCTTCGCGAGTATATGTGATCAACCCTACTGGGATAATGTGGCTTTCTCGGTAGACGACTGTCAATGGGTAGTTGACTACTCCTCCCTCACGCCTAGTAGCGGCCTCAACCGAGTCATGCCCATCACTAGGAGCCATCCTGTTGTAATCTTCACGGTACACCTTCTCGGATCGACCGGTAAAGACGTGACATAAGAGCATCACATGTATGCGAGACCGGAGATGGTGATTCTTCACATTGGTATCGGCGTTCGAAGAGGCTGGAGTTGTGTATATCCCCGAGCCGAATATGCGTGGCCTACCGCTCGACGATGCTATAATAATGAAATTAAAAATCACGTATAACAACTCAGCTGCTGCGTGGTTCACTAACCTGTATACTGGATTTTAAAAGAGTTCCGGAGAATGCTGCAAAGGTAACACGCACTATGGTTGCAGGGTTCTAGGTGGTTTCTCGACTCAGCAATATGACAAGCCCGTTGGGTTCCGTGGAAAAGGTACTGATATCCATCCTGCAAGGCAAAATTGTGTCTTGCATCAAGGTAGATCGCCTGGATAGAGCCGCTTTTTTCTGTATGGAGCCATCCATCCACGAACATGCGGTGGACCGCCTGATAGACGTGGCTTCGTTCATGGAGTTCCGTTAAGTCGCACATTATGGAACGGCCGCTATTTCGCGTAAGCATGGCCTGCGGGTTTATTCCAGTCTGACCGGCAAAATTATGGCCTTGGCGAAAGGATGGCGCCCGATGGTTCGCATCGTTCATACGTTGATCTGCCGCGCTCTGCAAGCCGTGATTCGTATCGTTCATATGTTGGTCGACTGCATGCTGAGAGTGAAACCTACGGTTGCAAGTCTCACATCGGAAGCGCGGCGCTTCGTGATTCGCATCATTCATGTGTGTGCTGGCTGTGCGGTGATTCGAATCGTTCATATGTTGATTGACTGCAAGCTCCGAGTTAAACCTGCGGCCGCAAGCTTCGCATTGAATCGAGCTGCTCCAGTTCGTCCCACCTCAATTCCCTGCCGACTCGTGGGTGTCGGCTGAGATTCGCCAACAGCCACGTCATTCAAACTCATGACACGAACGCGCTCCATCATCTGCCTGTCCTCTTCAGCTGCGAGTCTATCCTCAAGTGTTGGCTGGGGAACATGTGGTAAGACTTGATCACCAGGTCGGTATTGGTCGTCCAATTGTCGTTTGTCCTCTTCCGACCAAGCTTTCTCCGGATACTGCGCCAACAACGAGTCGATTAAGCTGACCGCCCGAGTGTCGCGGTTTGAACCTCTCACTTCTTCGCGGCATACTGGGCATGTGAACATTGGAGTGCCAGGCTCTGGCGCTGTCGGGCGATCCTCGAACGCTCGAGCTTGATGTTCGAACCATTTCTTCGCACATGACCCGCAAAGGGTATGAAGGCAGTTTAATAGGGCTACCGGATGGTAGAAGATGCCTTGGCATACCTTGGACACAGTTAGAGGAATTTCGGAAGATTTTGACGTGGATTCATGATATGGCTTACCGGGCAGGTCAGTTCTCGTTCAATCGTATCGACCTCCATGTTCGCGTCCACGAGACTCAGGTAAAACGGTGTGATGACGTTGATCTGTTTATCGTTAAACAGTCGCCGCCCTACAGAGTTGGATCAGGTAAGTGCTATGCAGGGAGATGGCCGTCCATGGCAAGAGAGACATATTTAGGCCGAAAAGGTGAAATAAACACATACAAAGTACGCCGGTGGATATTCGGAAAAAGAAGTTGTATGAACTGGAGAAGGAGGCTGTGAAATTTGAGGGGGAGGTTAGGGTCAGAGATCCAGTCTGAAGGGTCGGCTTGTAGGACCATTGGGACCAAATCCCTTTTTATCGGCCAATGCTTTGTTCTGATGCCCGGTAACCTACGGCTTTCCTAATAGGATCGATGTTTGAGAGATCGTTGTGGGCCACGTCAGTCAGTCTCCGAACTCCATGTATTGGCCCACGACATAACAAGCTGAAGCGTTGTGGCGCAGCCAGCTGTAACGACTGCGGAAGGAATTACACTTTCAGTGGTCCCTTGCTCTCATGCTGCTTCTGATTTGCTGCAAAGCGGCCTCTCCTCTGTTGGCCAGGCTGGCTGAGCAGCTCCTGTCGAATACAATTAAATACAATTAGCAACCCGGTATGCAGCCCAAGGCGGAGCTGAGATGGCCCTGGCTAGTGCGACGCCCTCTCGATTTTCTTGTATTTCGTTCAACGGATAAAATCTTCCTCGAAATATCTGCGGAGCTAGCCTGCTTCTAGATCCAGCTACCGATTTGGCCGCTGTCGATGACAAGAGCCGTGATTGATAACTGGACTAACGGGACACCATAAGCTTCGGTTTTGAACGTTGAAAACATGGGTGGCTTCTTCTGCGAGACCTGCGACCGCGAATTCAACTCCGAAAATGCGGCGAACCAGCATATGGATGCCAAAGATCACTGGGCACCGACGTTTGGCTGCCAAACTTGCGATCGAGAATTCAACTCCGAAAACGCGGCAAACCAACACATGGACGCCAAAGATCACTGGTCCTTTGCCTGCGAAACCTGTGACCGCGAATTTAACTCCCAAGACGCTGCGAACCAGCATATGAATGCCAAAGATCACTGGGCGGCGCCGACGTTTAGCTGCGAAACCTGTGACCGTGAATTCGACTCGGAACACGCGGCGAACCAACACATGGATGCCAAAGATCATTGGGCGCCGACCTTTTCCTGCGAGACTTGTGATCGTGAATTCAACTCAGAGGATGCCGCAAATCAGCATATGGACGCCAAAGATCACTGGGCACCAACCTTCTCCTGCGAGACTTGTGACCGAGAATTCGATTCGGAAAACGCGGCAAACCAACACATGGATGCCAAAGACCACTGGGCGCCCACCTTTCCTTGCGAAACCTGCGGCCAAAACTTTGATTCCGAGGGCGCCGTAGTACAACATATGTATGGCAGAAAACATTGGCCGCCTGGTTTCGTCTGTGACAATTGGAGTTGTTCGACAAGATTCCATTCTGTGCATGCGATGAGCAGCCACCAAGTGCAAGGACACTCTGAGTGGCAGTTGTCGTCAGCAAGACTGAGGAATTTTGAAAAGCTGGACACTGGAAGTGAACCCTACAAAAAATTCAAGCGTGACTTTGATAGCATGTGGCTTCATCCCAACAAGACTGGTTCCGTCCAGGCAATATATCTCCATCGAAAATATGCAACGGAGCCCTATCGCCCGGGATACAAATACCTTTTTCACGGAACTCGGCGGGCATGTTACATTGCAGAGGATCCAAACTCCGCGCTAGGGACATGCTACACCGCGGAATGCAGCGTCTGCCGCATCCTTTGTGACTCTTTCAGGATTCAATTCTCTGGTTAGTCGTATTCTAGTCTTTGTATTCATGCCGGTGAAGACTTTTCACTAATCATGTTTCTTAATTGGAATCAGGTACAAGGACGATGAGAACATATTCGATGTTTGGCCGTGGGATTTACACTACGAGTACCTCCTCAAAGGCCGATCATTATGTGATGAATTCCCGCATCCATTCTCATAAACACATCATGCTTCTCTGTCTTGTTTTTGTCGGCGAATCAGAGAAACTCTATGGGCCAGATTACACGAAGACTGCGCCCAGCCCAGGATATGAATCTGTCACAGCAGCTACTACAGCTGAAAACGGCGCAGTTCTGTACGATGAAACAGTCGTCTATCGAGAAGACGCCATCGTCCCAGTGGGGTTAATTGTGTATACTAGGACGGGGTGGCAGCCCATCATGTAAATGTATCCTTGTTTCACGAGGTTGCCAAATAAAAATGAACAAGTTTTGTAAGATATTCTTAGGTCATACTTAATATTAACTTGAAGGGCTAGCCATGATATAAATTGGGGCCCAATGATAGACAAGGAAGACAGTTGGACACATGACGTCTTCCATTCGGTTAGCCCGTTCCTTGGGAGATCTACCTCACTTGCTGGGTGAATACAGTTTGACGGTCACACTCGGCCTCTGACGAGGACCAAGCAAGCCTCATCTTGTGGTTTCTCGTTGCAAAAGAGCCACTAACCTCGGCGTTTCCTGTCGCGGTGTGACCAATAAATGTCTGGCGTGAAGGGACCCGCCCATAGCCGCCCAAATCTCCAATCAAAAACTCGCAATAAGCGCCTGGTGACCAGTTGCATCACATCACCCTCAAATTGAGATCGAGTCCCGGGGCCTCATGCTTTGTAAAGGTGGGTGGTCTGATTCTATTTCAATCGAGGGAGGATCAAGGACCATTGCGGCTAATTGCGCCGTCGAGGAGCACACACATGTGCTTATTTATGAACAGTCAAGCCCCCCCTACACTCGACCTCCGTCCTCCATACTCTTTCTCTCTTTCTTTAGCCCACCATCCCTTCATTTACTCTACCTACCTAAAATCTAGTATGGCATCTGAAACCTTCCCGTTTAATCGCCTCCTGCCGGAGATACGTCTCATGGTGTGGGAGCAAACTTGGCCCGAGGGCCGAGTTGTCGAAGTCGGCCTTTACGATAATCAAGACTGGGAGGTCCAGTCCGGCGACGAGCCCACAGAGTACATGGCCCTGCGGCTAAGCGGCACTATATCAACTTTCCTTAACCACGACTTTGGCTCACGTATCATCGAGGACCCCGCCATCGAGAAATGCCTCGACCCCATCGCCCTTCAAATTTGCCGTGAATCCCGAGCCGTTACCCTGAGACATTACGTCCGCATGACGCATTCGAAGCTGGGCCGCTCGTTTTACCTTAATCCAAGCCGCGACATCTTGTGGCTCTGCACCGACATGACAGACGGTTATGGCGACCTTGAGCTTTTGAAAGGGTACTACTCCGAGTGCTGGGGAAGGATTAAGAGGCTTCTCGTCCCGTGGGAGGAGTATTCATACGGGTCATATCCTAAGAATATCTTAGCGCAGGTCACCGGCCTTCAAGTTGTTCAAGTTCTACTGGGCGAATATGGCGATGGAGATGTTCAGATGAAGACTGAGAACGAAGGAGAGACAGAGAATCAGGAGGAGGGAGGGGGCCAGGGCGAAATAGAGAAAGAAGGCGAGATGGAGGAGGATGACTCGGATATGGACTTTGCTAGGGAGATGATTGAAAGGGACGGTGCCATAGGGAGGAAGTTCCCATGGACCGTGCAATACATAGACCAGAAGGGGAATGTCTTTTGCCAGTGGAGTAAGGCCCACGGAGTAATCGAGGGTGTTTGCGTCTAAGTAATCTTCGGAGTTATGTACATTATTCAAATAGAGACGGAGGCCATTTTGTCTCGACCCAAGTTAAAACAGTAAGTCACAAGAAAAGTAGATGCAGAGTAGATGCACGAGGGCAGGAGTGCCCCCGCCGGAGCAAATAAACGTACAGTTCTCTTACTGAAACAACATGACTGCTCATCAATACATCTATCCTAAACGGGGCTATCCAAGATGCGCGGCAACCTCAATCTCAATCCTCATGTTGTTGTATAGCCACTTCACCTCCACCGCTGTTAATAGAGGCTGGTGGTTGGGACAGTACTTCCGTAGATTTCGGATCGAGTGCTCGAAAGCCTCTGGCGTGGCGGGCGCAAAGTAGGCTCGAACTTTGTAGACCTGCTCCCAGCCCTTTCCGCCGGCTTTTCTCAGGGTATGTTCCACGTTCTCGAATGCCTGGTCAATTTCCTGCCCAAGGTCTTGAGGGAACTCTTCGGTGATGCGGTCCCAGCCGCCTGTGAGATTGAAGGTTGGCAGTGTTAGCGAATTCGGGGTATGATTGATGCTTTTTTTGAGACTCGGAAGACAGCCTTGGAACGTCAAGCGGAATTCTCACCTTGGCCGGAAATCTCAATCCCGTCTCCGATTCGGACAGCTTGACTGTAGTGAGTGTCCTTCCTCACCCGGTCTCCGAAGCCTTCGTAGCTGAAATACTGTAAATGAGACATGGCCGTTGGTAGTGCTGAATGTCTAAGTCGTTTTCAGAGATGACGGAATCTAACTGTGTCGACGACGGGAATGCTGATGCCTGATCCAAATGGAAGAATGCTCCTCGACCAGCTACCAGGTCCATAGCGCTATATAATTTCACCAGTTATATAGCTCTCAATATATTCTCACCACGGCCACATCTGAATGTTTGATCCTTCCGCACATTGAATCACCTCCTGATTTGTCAGGTGTGGGGAGGGTCGGTCTATAAACGTGCCCGCGTCAGCATTGATTTGTCGTGTTCGTCCGAATCTTGGCATCTTACGGAGGTGGAGCTGTGGCGAAGCAAGAGTTACACCCGTTTTATGGTTTCTGATCTGCGTTGACGGATATTGGGCTGGAGCAGGCTGGCTTCGGACTGCGTTACCCAACGTTTCAATAAGCCTATACAAGCTTCGAGAAAATATGCACTTCAGCAACTTGTAATCAGCAACTCTACTATCAATTAACTTAGTGCGTCGTCCCTCGGGAGATTGCGTCAGTTACTGGAAGTATATATTTTGATGGCCGGCCATACAAAGCCTTGTAACTGGATAACGCAAGTTGTTTGTATTGGTTCAAGTAGAAACGTAGTTCCACCGGCCGGCTACATTGCTGAAGGGTGGAAAAAAAAAGATCCGAGTTCACTGCCTAGCCAAAGCCAATTAGGCAGGCAGATAGGTTTCGCTGTTATTTCTCGGCCAGGTTTGTCTGGGTTGTAGAGTCACGTCTTGAAGTTCAATGCCCGATGAGTGATTGGAAGGCTGATTGGGAGGCTAAAGGGAGAGCGAGCTTTAGTAAACTACTTCAAGTTACGGCAATTCAGCTCTCCTTGCCTTACCTGGCTAATGACTTCTGTTGACCCTCCTGGGGCTTGCTGTACGGGTGTCACACTCCGACTGCCGTTTCCTGCTGCTTTAGACGTCCGTTTCTGGGGCTGAGGGCGTTTCGAGGGTATGGATATCACCGCATCTATATTGGTTAGCGACACCCACATACAGGAGATATACATACACCTCCTTACCTCTGATGATACAGATTGCATCACTGAGAAACCCCAGCCACAAAACCACGGCCATAACCTGGCCAAATCCCCAATTATCATCTTCGTACGCATCGTTGCTGAACGTTTTGGCTTGCGCTCTGGTACGGAACATGGAACGCAACAATGTGATCATGGCATAAGAAAGTGCGGCAGTGAGGTAGGCCGCATAGGCTAACGCCACGAGCCTTTGAGGGTCAAATATACTCCTAGCAATATAGCTAATTCCTTCCAAAGCCCCAAAAAAAGCGTAAAGGATAAAAATAAAAAGGGCTATAGCCGCCAAGATGCCTAGAACCAGGACCTCCTGCGCCTTGAAGCTCTCGGGACGGGGGAATGCCCTCTGAATCTCGCATTGCGCGGCAACATCGTCTCGTAACCATGAGGGCCCGTCGTCCTTTGGATAGAATGGGACTAGGAAGCACACAAGGATGACGATAAACCATATTGCGTGGAAGAACTTACGGCCCGCCAATGGAGATGAAGAGCTGACCTTGAAGTAGGTATGCCATGATACAAGACTGACGAGGCAGATCCAGACCTGATACATCGCCAAGGCGCCACCAAAGCTAGCCTCGAAAATTGGGGCTTCCGCAGTTCGTCGTGCTGCGATGGTAAAATTTACAGCCATCGCATTGATGAAATTGACCTTTAGACTGTGGATTGCGAGTTCGCGGACAATTGCGGGTACTCTAGAACGCCTTTCATGAACCTCGTAGAATGGCCATTGCTGGTTCGATTTCAGGAGAGTCCCGAGCACGAGGGCCGGGCCCAGCGCCCCTGTTACAACTCCCTGAAGGACGTAGGATACCATAGCCTGTGTAATGAGTGAGAATCCTGTATGGTCAAGACTGATGGGTTTGCCTTACGCCGATGCCCGAAAGATCTGGGTTCCCAGTGCCGTAGACAAGGACGCAGATGCTGTTGCATTCCTGGACGAGGAAGTTGATTCTGTCTCGTTGTGGATTTGAGTTCTTAGCCGAATAGTTATACACCCAAGTATTCCCATCGTCTCCATCTCGGTAAAATTCTTCACCGGCTTGAGTAGGGAAGATGTTCAAGTGGTCGACGAGTTGCTGAAGGTCAGAAAATTGACACGGTTCCTCTGCTGCACTGGTTTCCGCGGCAGGCGTCGGGGTCAGCACACTCGACGGCTCAGCCCCTCCTGTGGTGGCGAGCCCTGCAGGGACCAATGCCAGACCGAGCAGAAGAGAAGCTAGAAAATTCAACAAGATCATGGCAAAAACTTGGGTTAGCAGAACGAAATCGCTGTCAAAATGTCTTGTCACAAGTTGACACAACTGCTTTCGGGGCCAGAGCGGGACACAGAAATCAATAAATCGGGTATATTAGAAATGCGAGCGTTCAAAAGATAAGTGGTTTGTTTCTCTTCCTTCCGTCGAAGCCTCTATTTACTCAAAAAGAGGGGTGCGTTGACAAGGCTGCCGGCAGCCAATGAGTGCATCGCGTTGCTTCAGCTCTCAAGCCACGGCGCTAATCCAACGGGCGATTATTTGCAAGGCCGTATTTCGGACCCAGGTTCCGGCGATAAAATTAAGTGCCATAGTCGATCCGGCGATGGTGTGAGGCCTTTATGCGTAGTCTCTGGGACGCCTTTGAACTCCCGGGCTGATATTGCGAAACTGCTGTTCAAGTTCTTAGGTCGGTGAAACTCGGTGAACTTCGGTGAAGTAGTTGAAATTCGAAAGTTGGAGGGGTTTTAGCCGAAGCTGAGGCGGACCTAACCAACTGTCACGTGGCGAAGCAGATGACCAGTCAAGTCTGTCCACCTGTGGACAGGCGTCCCGAGGTGAAATCGACGCCAGCTAAATTCACCGAGGTCTGAAACCTCCAATGAGTCCAATGACTCCAATCCAATCCCAGTCCCCAACTTCGTCTTTCTCCTTGTCGCACCGGCCGGCGACGAAACCGCATATGTCCGCAGAAGGATTTCTCAAATCGATCTTGAAACCACACCAAGACTGTTACTAGCCTCTAGAATTTTGCGCATCGAAACCAACCTCGTGCTCTTGCTTTCGTACCTCCAAACTTCATCCTCTCGAGCTTCACTTTGAATATTCATTCCCCCTCACCTTCGTGTGGCAAAAAAGTCTCGGTGTACAGACGCTGCATCATCTCAATATAGATCTCAATACACCCTGCATCTAAGAATTGTAGTCTTTCGTCGTTCTACGTGCCGTTTCCGCGGGGAGGGGTTTGATAACCTCCAGCAGGGTCGGGCTATCGCGTTGCGACTGGCCCGTCAACCGAGATGCTCCGCCATCCTAAGCAGGCTGCCTGTCTCGTATGCCGCAAGAGCAAGATCAAATGCGATTGGTCTCTGGACCGGAACGAGTGCAAAAGGTGCGCCCAGCTCGAAGTTGAATGCGTCAGGCCGACATTTACCGCGGGGAGGCGAAAAGGCAGCAAGAAGTGAGCCCACCCCGAATGGATTGTTCTGGCCTAGGCAAGGCTAACTGTGACCAGCAAATTAAAAGGCTCTAACAAGGCCCTCTTTCAAATAGAACAGGCCGTCAGGAGAGTCCAGTCAGGAAAGCAGACCTCCGAAGATAATGAAACAATTCTAGCTCTCAGGCAACTCCTAGGCGAGGTTGGGGGCACCTATTCAGCTAGGCCGCTCAACCCGGTAGCAGTTGAGTCTAATGAGCCATCTCGGGTTGATGATGATGCAAATAATCTAGCCTACTCAGATGACGAAGACGAAACTGATGCCTCACCTGAACATCAACCATTCGTTATTGCACACCACCGCGAAGGGAGCCTCACAGTGGACGACGCCGAAAACCCCCTACAGCTTCTTGCTCGGGCATCCAACTTGCAGCTGTCTCCCACCGCCAGTGGAACAGGCAACTCGCCCGGTCTTCCGGGTTCCCTGGTCCATCCTGGTGCTAGGAATCAGCCCCACGACGAGGATGACGGCGACTCGGAGATTCAGTCCTTCTTCACGGGCGTGCGGGTGAACCTCGATACCGGCGAGGATATTGACCCAATTGATATGGGCTTAGTGACTGAACGCGAGGCGGAGGAACTGTTCGATTAGTAAGTCTAACGCGGTAGGATGAAAGATTCCATCGTATATGAGTACTCATACTCACGTATCACACTAGCTTCCACAAGAACCTCGCCCATACGCGATGGGGACTGGACCCCAAGCTTTATACTGTCCCCTTTACGCGTTCACGCTCCGCCTTCCTCTTCACCTCCATAATGGCTGCCTCGGCTTTGTTTCGCTTGCAGGACGGCGCTCTGTCCAAGAGGTTGTCGAGACACGCAAAGAACCTGGCCCATAGGGTAGTGGTCCAACAACACAAGTCGGTTGAAATCGTACTCGCATTCATGGTGAATGTGCCTTGGATGTTCCCGGGCCATCATAGTAGTGACGACGAGACGCCCTGGTATACCGCCATGGCCACTAGCATCGCCATAGATCTCTCTTTACACAAGCTCCTGGTCCCCGCTGACATGCCGGCCACGGCTGCGGACGTTACCCGCGGAGATTGCGTCGACCCCCGGACGGCCTTGGCCATGGATGGGTTCGGCCAGGTTGATCCAGCCTCGGAGTTCGGGCGGAGACTACTCCGACGAAGGGAAAGATGTTGGATTGCCCTATTCGTGCTCGAGCGGGGCATGTCCCTTGCTCGCGGGCGCAACTTTACCGTTCCCCTCACGCGATCCGTACGAGACTGCGACCAGTGGCATAGGTCCGACATTGCCGACTCGCAGGATAGCCATCTTGTGTCCATTGCAGTATTGCGCCGGGATCTCGATGGGGTTTTCGCCACAGTCCGCGCCATGTGTGACGGCTCGCAGAAGAACAACGCTTCCGACAGCTCTCTCATAGCGCAGTCTATCCAGGGCATAATTGAGAGATTCTTCGACCAGTGGCATGCGGACTGGGGCATGTCCATCGGGTCCGGTCCGCAGGGGGAGCTACCCCCGTACGTAAATATCCTCGTGGCTCACACAAGGCTGTCCATCTACAGCGGCGTCATCAACCATCCCACCGCGCCGATCGAGGTGAGGCAGTTCTTCAGGACGGCGGGCATGTCTTCGGCTCTCACGGTCCTACGTGTTGCCATTAGAGGCGAAACCGTGCTGCGCTCGATGCCCAACAACACCGCCATCATGATCACATTTGCGGCCTGCTTTGCCTTGACGATAAGCGCCTACGCGAGTGGGAGTTCTAACCTGGCTCCGAGCGTCAGGACTTTGATAGAGGAAGCGGCAGGTGTGCTTGAACGCGTCGGAAACACGACGCCGCATCGGAATGGACTGCCTTCGCTCTACGGTCGATATCTCCGAATCATTGTGAAGAAGGCAGCTACGGCAGCGGATGGACACTCAACGGCTCCTGTCGCCGCCCCACACCCTGCGCCCGCTGCAATCATCACTGGCGGCAACCGTGGTGAAGGCAGAAGCAATGATAATAATAATAATAATAATAATAATAACAGCGGCGACAATAACAACCACCAATTCAACCTAGTACCTGCACCCGGGGTAAGCCTAAGTCTCCCCCTCGCAGACGCGGATTACCTCAACCCGCAAACCCAGCCCCAGATGACCTTTTCGGCGATGTCGGATGAGCAGATCATCGAGATTCTTAACCAGCCTCATAACGCTTTCGATCCAGCCGGTGCGAACTTTTTGTGGGAGGACATGAACAACTTCGAGGGTTTGAGTTGGCCCAACATGCACGGTTTCAATTTCTGATGCGATGCACGGGATGGGTAGATTCAAGAAAGTCCTCATGTGCTTAGCGGCTTGTGAAATCTACTGATTGCCAAGGAATGGAAGCAAATAGACCGGTCAGGGTTGTGATTTTAGTTTCTAGTCTTTAGTTTTTAGTCTGCGGCGGTGGAATTAGATTGGGCAGAGCGATAAAAAGCTCCGTCCTCGATTTTCCCTGACCAAGGGGGTGAGCGCTGGATCCTTCAATCCTCGCCCCGCTGCAGGGCTGTGTGCGGTCCTGCCAATGAGACGACGTACGCCCCTGGTGTGCGGCTCTTCCCAACACAGGAAAACCAAGGTCGATTGGCATATGGAGAGGGGACGCGTACAAGGTCAGCGTAAAGTACAGATTAGAGGCTAGCAATGCTATAATTCACCGAGTTGAGGACCGTGGTGCTGGATTGTTTCACCATCCAGGTTTAAGTCGTATCCGTGCTGGTACAGTGTCCCTCCACTTCCAGGTCTCGTTTTAGGCTTTCTTCCGCTTCAGCGCCTGTTCCGAATGCTCGGCCTTCGTCTCTGAGCGGCCACCGCAGTATCCTCGTACTCGGCTCGGTCTCGCATCCTCTCCCATTCTTGCGATCAATTGCCAGCTCATCTTCTATATCACCCGCCATGCCGCTTTCCTTCAGGTTCGAAAAAATGAATAGGAATACCAACATCATAGCTTCTTCCACAAACCATGAATTCAGCCAACTCCACCGACGGGTTTGACCCATCCGCTGCCGGCCATGACACGTTTGTCTTTAGCCTGTATCAATACACCCCGTCGCTCCCAGCAGCTATTATCGCGGTCTCCCTCTTCGGTGCCCTCACCGCATACCACGCATGGCTGGTCTTGCGGCATCGATCTCTGTATTTCACAGCCTTCACCTTAGGCGGTCTCTGTACGTTCGGCAGACAGCACGCCTTCATTTCCCCATTCCCTAAGCTAATCCTTTCTTTCCATCTTTTGTTCCACGCTACAACAGTCCAAGCTCTCGGTTATACCGGCCGCATCTGGTCACATTTCGACACCACGGCCCTCGGCGGGTTCATCATCCAGGCGATCCTGATTCTCGTCGTCCCCGCTCTCTACGCAGCCTCCATCTACATGATTCTCGGCCGTCTTGTCCATGGCCTCGATGCTGAAGCCCTGTGCGTTATCCCTCGTGCTTGGATGACCAGGATCTTCGTCACCGGGGATGTAATCTCGTTCGTCATGCAGGCCGGCGGAGGTGGCATTCAATCAGCTGGCAGCTTGGACATGTACGAACTTGGTGAAAAAATCATCATTGTGGGCCTTTTCGTGCAAATCGTCGTCTTCAGCATCTTCATCGTTATTTCCCTCACTTTCCATCGCAATGTTGTTGTCCGCCCGAGTCTCCCCTCCCTGTCCCGCATCCCCTGCTGGAAGCGTCACCTTTACGTCCTCTACGCTGCTAGCTTCCTCATCCTAGTCCGAAGCATTTTTCGCGTCATCGAGTACCTCCAGGGAAATGGCGGCTACCTGATCTCGCACGAGGCCTTCCTTTACATCTTCGATACCCTCCTAATGGTTGCTGTCATGGTCATCCTCGCCATCTGGTATGTCGGCGATCTTGAGCATAGTTCCGACTTGTCCCGTGATACCAAAACCGAAGGTGAGGGCTTAGGTCCCTATACCTATGTCGAAAGTGATACGGATAGCTACCAACACCTACCTGTCGAGATGCGACGGATCGTCTGATGATATTGCATGGTACGGAAAATATAAATTGACATTCTTGCTCCTCTAAATGGGGCAAGATGCTGAGAATGTTTACTTGAGTTTGTATATAATTCAGCGGCATCCACGCGTTCAATGATAGACTTCATTAGCCTTCTTCCAAAACATAGATGAAGACCCGTTGAGACGGAAGTAAGGTCTAACTAAACAGCGATGTTTTAAGCTGCAAGGTTTCTTGCGGCCGTTTTTAGAAGCACCTCCGATGAAGTACTCAATCAGAACCAAAACCTTTTCTTTCTTTTATTCATCACGTAAACTGACCAAAGGCCCATCTTGCCATGGCTTGCCCCCTGAGAAATGGCGCGTTTCCAGCGAGTTGAAGAAATCTACCGTCTCTTGGGGCCCGACGTCATTTCTTAAATTGTTACAGTCATGACCGCAATGGCACCAAATCAGTAGCTGCTACCCGCCGGCAGCCGCCGCAACAACAAAACCTTTTATTAGCTTGTATTTTTATAAAATGAATTAAGTTGACTTTATTTTTTTCTTTTAAAAAAAAAAAAAAAAAAAAAAAAAAAAAAAAAGAGAAAAAGGAAAAAAAGTCATTTATGATTAATTACTTATAACTGTACTAGAAAAACGCCCAAGGCCGTTCCAAGTGACCTTGGTGACTAATATTTATTCTAATAATGTTGATTGGAGGCATCGAGCTCACATGACCGGGATCAAATTGTAATGAGAACGAGTCGACCTTTCCAGTCATCGGTTTCGTCCCGAGTTTCGGAATCTCTCGACGCGGAAGGAGTCTTTGGCCTCCCTGAAAATCCCCTGTGGAAACTTTATCATCATTGGCATAGCGGCAATTTCTCTTTATAATTCCACTAATCTGTATTTCAGCAACCGCAAGGAATGGACGAGAGTAAGACTGTCCACTCCAACCCGCCGCACTCAGCGAAGAGGCCCCCGGACTGATGACTTGCCTTCCACAGACTCAGCTCCGCTGGCAGTCTCGGCTACTGCAGATGTTACTACAGATCAAGTCGACAAACCCATCAGAAACACCCACAAGAAAACAAGGACAGGCTGTAAAACTTGCAAGAGGCGAAAAATCAAGGTTCGAACTCGTCCCTATTCTCCATCGCCCTGCCGAATCGTGGCTACTCCCGCTTCCACGCCGCTGCCGTTTTCTCAGCCTGTTAGTAACCCGTCTTAATCTTAGTGTGATGAGCGCCGCCCCTCTTGTCAAAACTGTACAAGGCGTGGTATCTTTTGCCAATTCCTGGATGCGAGAATGCATACGCCCTCCTCTGCGGGACCCGCCGGAGCTGAACCTCCCCTGAACCTCCTTGACCTGGAGCTCCTACATAATTTTACTACTGCAACCTACACCACGCTCAGCAGCGATTGTACTATCCGGGAGTTATGGAAAACGGACATCATACGCCACGCTGCCAGGCACGACTACGTCATGCGGTCTATCCTTGCCGTCTCGGCGTTGCACCTCTCCCAGTATCGCCCTGAGAAGAAGAATGACTACATTGCACATGCATACCTACAGCACCAAGCTGCGACGCACACTGCCGTTTCTCTGATGAAACAAATGGACGGAACCGAAAAATGCGAGGCGTTGTGGATCTTTAGTATTTTAACCATGTATTTCGGTACGTCCACCCGGGTGCATCCAAGTTCAACCCGTACCAAGGATAAAGCTGCTAACAATATTTCTCCACGTCAGCTTTGGGGTGCCCTAGAACCAGTAATACCTCACTGCTCATCGGTGAGTCCGCGTTCCCTGACTGGATTTTCCTGCTCAGTGGCGTGCGCAAGCTACTGTACCGACTACAATCCAGTAGCTATTCTGGTATGCTCTCGCCGATCTTGGCCCTGGGTGCGAAGCGGTGGGAAATATCACACGACCCCAAATTTACAGAGTCGAAAGTGCTCGATAGCCTCGGAGATTTAATGTCGTCTACTGTGCCAGACGAATCGCTTCGCGGTATCTACTCTGAGGCCATCTGCGAGCTCCGAGGCCAACTCAACTTGGCCCTGTCATCTTCATTCCAGAGCCTGGACATAATGGACGCGTTTGTCTGGCAGTTTACGGTCGCAGAAACTTTTATGCCACTCCTCCAAGTGCCAACGCAGGAAGCTGTAGCGATATTTGCGTATTTCTGTGTTGTGTTGAACAAATTGGAGGGGAACATGTGGCTGCGGGGATGGAGCAGCTTCTTGATGTCCAGGGCCTGGGAGATCTTGGACGCAAATCATAGGGGGTGGATTAGGTGGCCGATTGAGGAGATTGGATGGATAGCCCCTTCAGGCCATGGCAATTAGTAGATTACTAGTTTCCTCGGATCGAATTACAGAGAGGAGATTTCGTTCTGGTAAATTGCCGGAGGTGGACCCATACTCTCTCTTCCCAGTGGCTTGGGGTCCTCATGCGTGCCCCTTCTCAGGAGGTGTAGGACACAAGTAGCTTACGAAAGTAATGAGTCTGTCTGTCCCTTGTTCGGTGTCAAATTTGTGGGACCACCGCTCGTACTCGGTCCGAGACTCGGGTTCTCGTCACGCAACGTGGCGCCGAGTGGGGGGACATGCGAGGAACAATGAGTTAACGTGCAATGCGAACCCACGCCGGGGGATATCTGAGTTTGTACACTACTTTGTGAAGACTGCGAGGATACAAGAATATGCAAGGCCCGTGGGATTTAGTGTAGACAAAAGTCCTAGGGTTGGGATGGAACGTCTCTGGAATGTGAGATAGTACCACAATGGCACCTCTGATCTCCATCTCTCTCTCTCTGCCATGGCATGGGAATAGTTCATGACCTAGAAATCAGTACCAATCCCCAATCCAAGGGTTGGCCCAAATTCTGCGGGGATCGATGGGATCGACCTTAGATGCAAGCACTATCTTAAATTCACCGAGGGCTCTCAGAAAATGGTGGCCTCTTTTCTGCCCGCCTGTGTTTCTAAACTCGAATACTGGTAATTACAGGCCTGGATGGACGCCTAGGTAAGATTCGTATCGGTAATCCCGGAGTTTCTTTTAGTATATCTAATGTACTCTACGCAAGACGCTGTGGCGACCTAACGAGCTACTTCGTAATAGCCCCATGTCTGATCAAGCGCGGGGCCGAAAGTTTCAGTCCTCGTACCGAGTACGAGTTTTCGGATCGAGTTTGCAGCACCGCGCCTCCGTTCCAGCGTAATATTTAAGGTTAGCCCCAGTTTCCCACTCGCGAGAGACTGCCGGCCCTTGAAAAGGGGAATCTGCATTTATATTAAGCCTTGAGCACCCAGTCTTGATTTCTCAGGTCTCCCTCACATAAGCCAGCCATTCTTCTCATAGATCCGAGATCGTCCGCACCGAATAATGGACGCCTCAAATTCCACTCTTGTCGACTCGGGAGCATTCGATTTTAAGCTTTATCGGTACATTCCATCCCTCCCGGCGGCCGCAGTGAGTGTCGCTGTTTTCGCTGTCCTGACTGCTGCGCATCTATGGAGGCTACTTCGTGCAAGAGCATACTACTTTTCGGTATTCGCCCTCGGTGGACTTTGTATGTATAGGATTCTACACTTTCCAGTGGTTAGTTACCATCAGCTGACTTTTCCCTTTTTATCCCCAGTCCAAACCGTTGGATACTGTGGTAGAATATGGTCCCACTTCGACGACGAGGCTATTGGCGGCTTCGTTATGCAGGCAATCCTGATCCTGGTTGCGCCAGCGCTCTACGCAGCCTCGATATACATGATTCTCGGTCGGCTAATCCGATCACTCCGTGCCGAAGATCTCTCTTTACTACCCGTTCGATGGGTAACGAAAATCTTTGTTTGTGGCGATATTGTCTCCTTCACCCTACAAGCAGGGGGCGGCGGTGTTCAAGCAGCAGGGACACTGGAGCTTTACGAAGCTGGAGAGAAAATCATTATTGCTGGGTTATGGGTGCAAATATGCTTTTTCAGCTTTTTTGTTGCAACGTCTGTACTGTTCAACTACCGGATGACAAAATTGCCGTTGGAAGACTCCAGGAGGAAGGGAATTGCGTGGCAGCGCCATCTGAACGTGCTGTACCTGACCAGCGCAATCATCCTTATCCGGAGTATATTTCGAGTCGTCGAGTACTTACAAGGGAATAAGGGTTATCTAATATCTCACGAGATATTCCTGTACATATTTGACACACTACTCATGGCTGTAGTGATGGTGGTGTTCCTAGTATGGTATATTGGGGATTTAGAAGGACAGAGTGGATTTGACGCAGAGCCCCTGCACTCTTCCGAGGATGCAATTCAACTTCATGGGCTAAAAAAGGGGGTTGCTTGATAGAACATACATCGCAAATAGACTACAATATAGACATCTACCAGGACAAAATTAGTAACCAAAGTGAGAGGCCCAGTAGCTTCTAGTCACAGCTCGCCAGCAGGCGCGCGCGAAGTGCCGCCGTAGACAAACAAAAACACACGATTATTCGCAGGTTTCCGGTCACATCGTGACGCTTTTATCTCGTTGAGACGGCAGAAGTGCTGCCCTGTGGATGATGCAAACTCACCGATAGGGCAGGCAGCTGTGGCCGCGGCCGAAGCTTTTGGCCTCTCCTTTCTCTCTTCCTTCCTTCCTTCCTTCCTCTCTCTCGTTTTCTTTCCTACATGTTTTTGTTTTATTAATCCATATAAAAACCACGTGGTACCCTCCTGCAATCTTTCAGAAAAGGGACTGTCAGCCTTACAGAGTACGCCAGGAGCATTTGGGACATGTCCCAACAAGGAGGGCCCGAATTTCGCTCCGAGTCCGAGGACCGTCGCCTTTATGCGAAGCTGAGAGATAGCATAGCCGTGGCCGAGCCCACTTTGCATCACTTTAATTTCCGACAGACGCACGGCCTCGCATTGTGTGTGGGGTTAATCCCTGCCCTGGCTGGATCTGAACCACGCCAATGGTCTAAGCCTCGTCGTCGGCGAACTGCACGCTGAGTGCGCTAGGGAAAAAAAAAAAAAAAAAAAAAAAAACCTCCTTGGAATGACCGGTCTGGTCGCCGAAGCTGCGACGGATGAACCCCGGATCCCAATTATTCGACAAATGGGAGAAAAAGAAATATAAATTAGAATGGAACTCTCTTTGCTATCTACTTGTTTGAGGACAGGGCCAATCCATGTCACGATCGCCATCAAAGCATCTGCAGCGCCATGTTTCGCCGGGCGGCCTTGACCCGCAGTCTACTTATGCAACACGTTTAACATTTACCCGCGGGACTGCGTCACGACCATTTTATTACCACCTTGAACGACAAAACTAGAGCCAGCCTGCTCCTTGCCATTCACGATAATTATGGTTTCGTTTCTTGGGACCATGAGCGGGCTAGGCAACAACACCTCGCCATTAGTTCCCGCCGGTGCGGTTACGACCATCTTAAGCAGGCCGTGGCAGTCGAAGCTCCACTCCACGTCGACGTTGCCCCGAGTTGTTGGTAAGCTTCCCTGCGCCGATCGCAATCCCAGAGTCAGGGGGGCGACTCGGAATTTGGACCAGCCGGGCATAGTAGGTTGAGCCCCCAAAACATACCGGGAGAGTCCCTCCGTGGGGCCTGCCGCCCAGCCGTGGCAGAGACGGGTAACCAGACCAAGACCGGGTTTTCCATCCTGATCGAGCGTCTCCCAAAAAGTACCCGTATAGTTGGCGTTTTGCTCCTGGGCCATGGGAAGCCAGAGGGAGTGGAGGAGCTCTAGTGCTCCTTCAGCATCGCCAGACTGGAGGATGGCCCGGAGGTGGTACGATGACGCGTAGGGGCTGATATAGGGTTGCCATCCGGCGCTGATGGCAGCGCCCGAGAAGGCCAGGGGACCTGCAGGGCGCAAGAGCTTGCGGAGCGAGGCAAGGATAGTCGTAGTGGAGTGGTTGGGGTCAAGGTTGACGCCCGCCAGAATGGCGATGGCGTTAGCGTCCTGGGCGTAGGCATCCTTGAAATCCTCAGATAGATAATATGCTTGGAGGTCATCGCTCCAGAGGGCTGTGTCAATCGCTTGGCGAAGGGCGTTGAGGCGCCCCTCGTATACAGTAGTGTTGATGCCGACATCCCCCAGCATCCTGATGCACTCCTGCAACGAGTAGGCGTACAGAACATTGAACTTAGTGACAACGCCTCTCTGCTGGGGGTCGTAGTAGTTCCAATCGCCCCCGAAGGAGGCATCGGACACGTTGAATAGACCATTCTCCGGCAAGACCTGGGAGTCAGCCCAGTCAAGCATGTCACGAACCGGGGTGGCCCATTTCCTGGCAAAGTCTACGTCACCCGTGTGCATGTAGGTGGAGGCGATGGAGGTTAGGAAGTTGAAGGAGTACCCGATTAGGCCCGTCACAGAGCTGTTTATACGCTCTGATAAGGGCTCCTGCTGGATCTTGGCCGTTGGGATGAAAAAGCCGAGGGTGGTCTGATATGAGCCAAGGAGGTCGAGGGAGCCAAGGATAAACTCGAGGCCGTGGGTACTGACGAGGGCCGCGCCGCCTGCAATGTCGAGGTCGCCCGTGTAGGCGATGCGATCGCGGCGCGAGCCATCAACGACGGTAGCGTGCGGGTTGGACCCCATGAAGAAGTCGGCTAGGTATGACCTGTCCGTCAGTGAGTGTGCGTAGATGAGGTCACCTGTCGGACTGGCCACGGCCAAATCGCGGAACAGGGATTGATGACCAAACGAAGCACCGAAGCCGAAGGAGCCGTAAAAGCGCTTCGTTTGCGTTATCTGAAACACCTCGACATCGTCAATCAATACGCTGATATCTGTCATAGCCACCTTAACCTGCACCGAGTGCCACTTATCCAGAGCGACAGACGCATTGACAGGGAGAGCAGAGGACTGAATCACATCATTCAGCGTCGTAGACCCAGCGTGAGCGGTTACCTGTCGAGCCTCTACGTCGCAGGAGATGTAGATGCCTGAGTTGAGTGTGTCAGATAGCACTGTAAAGCCGAAGCCACCGGTGAGAGGCTTCACCTTGAGCGTCATATCGTAGTACATGAGCTGGGCGGCCACCGCTGAGCCAAGAGTCTGCGGGGCGAGGCTGTTGACTAGTGTGCCGTCAGACGAGACCTCGACGAAGTCTGGGATGGTGTTGGCGGGGATCTCAGTCATCTGGATGGTTCGTGCGCCGGCAGCCCAGATTCTGTTAAGGTCTTCGTCGGAGCTGCTGAAGGTTCCGGGAAGCTCCGTGATGGGTGTGGTGTGTACCGTGGGGCGGACACCGACCTTTTGCAGGGTCAAAACGCCGGGCGAGGACAGGTTGAGCTTCTGATAGCGGAATGCGCCCTGGATGAGGCGATCCTGGACGATTTTAGGACCAGGGCTGCTGCTGATGGTATACCTCTTTACTCGGTTTGTGTTCATGGCGGCGGCCAGAGGGAGTGGCCCATCTGACTAAAATTCGGTCAGCGTTCCCGTTGAGGATACCTGGTCCTCGTCTCCTCAGACTCTAAGAGTGTGCGTTGTGGTTGGCACGTACCATATAATCTCCCAGGGCAGCCTTGCTTTCGGCGTAAGTAATTTCAAACGTAGACGTGTCGCCCTCTGACTTAGCAACCACGAACTCCGGGATACCCTCGACGCTATGTCCGTAGTCGAGGATGAGAATGGCAGGGCTCCCAGCCGTGGCCGTCAAGGTGTGAGTATTCCCCTCCGCATCCGGTGTGATCAAGTCCGGTAACTCCGAGCGGGGAAAGAGCCTAGCCGATGCTCGGTGGGCAAAAAGCCAAAAGAGCAGGGAAGGCCAGCAGACAAACATCGTAGTTGTATTGAAGCGAGAAGGGAACGAGATAAATGAATAGTGGGCGACAAAACCTGCAGCGCAACAGTAACAATCAACACGATGTAGTGAAACACCCCGGCGTTCTGACACTACTCAGTTAATTTGTTGGCACGGCGGTGGTGGTAGGGGAGGACTTTATGTAGTAAGGGAAAAGGCTTGAGCAAGTGAGCCGTCCATACCGGCGCATGTTGATATTGATATCAAGAGATCCGTGGGCGCCGAATGTCCGATCGAAGCCTGAACCTTGCCGGGTATAAACTGTAGAATCGAGTTAGTGTCCCCGTCCTGTTCCTGTTGGCTGTGTTGTCGAATCTTCGAGGTCGGACGTCGTACCGAATGCGAGCATCAGGTTCTGGCCCGACTGTGGCGTCGCGCCGCGTGGACTTGGGCTTGTTTGTTGTGGGCAAGCGGTGGTGTACTGCGCCGCACCTGCTGGACTTAACCATTCCATCTGTCCGCCATTGCCCATGCGTCCGGACGCTGCTTCGCGGTATACCCCACCGAGTTGGTGTGAGAGAATCAAACGGGTTTGGGACTGACATGGAGTATTATTGTGATGGCTCCTATGGCTGGTTGTATGGGCCACCTTAGCGCCGGACGGATCTGGTCCCGATACGATTAGACTTCTTGATCTTGCTCTCGCCGTCAGATGACAAAATTTCCGATGGCTCGGATTGCAAAGCTAGTTGCCGCAGTACGAGAGCAGCCTACGCCAGCACAAGGAGGGAATTTTTGGCCACCGGGATTGGAGGCAATCCCTCTTTCCCCTTACATAAAAAATTTAAGACATGCGAGTGCTGGGATGTGAAACCTCTCCGGGGATCTTAAACGTTAGTGCGAGAGATCATTGCCACCACCTAACATATC